>NC_081192.1:36776149-37076149 GCF_902713425.1 Acipenser ruthenus
AAGCCTGCTGGTGCCCGGCCAGACTACAGGGGTCGTTGGTGCGCAGTGAGCTGAGGACACCCTGGCCGACCTAAGCCCTCCCCCACCGGGCGGCGCTCAGACAATTGTGCGTCGCCCCCTGGGAGCTCCTGTCTACGGTAGGCAATAGAATAGCCTGGACTTGAACTGGCAATCTCCAGGCTATAGGGAGCATCCTGCACTCCACTCGGAGTGCCTTTACCAGATGCGCCACTTGGGAACCCAAAACCACTTGGGAGACCTTCATTTTTACCACACAGTCTATAAAAATAGGAATGAGAGTGAAAAAATATTTGGTGTTATTTGAAAATACCACTGACAAAACTAGTTATTTCAAAGTTATTTGCAGGTTAATGCTTACAGTTCTGAACCACTTCCAGATTGTTTTTCGGGCTTATTGTATTTATTTAAAGAAGCACCTATTACAGCCCCAGATCCCCTTCTCACACACCTTCTTGAATTTTGAACTATAACTGATAAAAAGAAGCAAATCTGCTTTTGCTACTGCATGTTTTTTTATTTGTTTTATTATTGTTATACATTGTTGTTGAAAATGCAGTAGCCAACAGTGCACTAGATATAGAACAGCTGTCGTTTTGGATGGTTGAACATTTGCATATAGCTGTGCGTAACTATAATAATATATAGATTTTATCTTGTATGTGTGAAGGTGTCTGCATCTATTGATCCGTGCATCTGTTTTTTTCTTAGATCCAAATATATAACATAACACGTATCTGTGGTTTAGTCTGCTTTCCATCTAATGACAAACTTTGGTTGTAGGTTTTAAAAAACACCAAAAAATTAGGACCTAAGTAAATAACAGATTCACTCAGATAGAACATTATTAGCCATTTCCTAACAACAAACGCTTATCTTTGCTCTTCACACTTTCGGAATGGTAGTTCAAAAAGCAAAAAACACATTTGACAATAATTCTCTCCTCTATTACCCTTCCCTGCTTTTACAAATACTCAAGTGAGTGGTGGGTGTTCAGTACATAGAGTGGGAGGCAATTTAAAGACCATTTAACACACCTTTGTCAACTCTATATTTGTAAAGAAATCGTTTGGTAGTGATTTATTTCAGTGAATGGCAGTTGTGTTTTAATCCACCTACCCCTTGTGTTGAAGGTGGGATATCATAGACTCCCTGAGCCCGAGGATCTCCCATCTGGCCAGGGGACATGGGGCCCTTTTGCATTGTTGGAGGGATGTCGTACACCTGCCAGATCAAAATGAACCCTCCAATTAACACAGAGAGTAAAATGTATTTTCAGGGGGTAAAATGCAACATTACCTTGAAGTCATGAGTAATCTTGATAAATACTGTACAATCTTTAATGGTAATTGGGTAGGCATTAAAAAAGAGCCATCCATTTTAACTGTAATGTTACTTTGAACTACTTTACAACCAGGTGTGTAGTGTCGAGGAGTCGGCAGGGAGCGCCGACCCCTCACTTCTTGAGCAGGGAGAGCACCGCTTGAATACTTCACGTGCAGAATATTGAACTTTTGCTCGTATTAATACATGTGTATAACCCATACAAATAAGAATACAATAGCCATAAGAAACCCTTCAGAGATAAATAATAAAAAAGTTTGAGTATAGCGTGCCTGGTCTAGAACAATGAGTAAGAGAGGTGAAGGGAACCTGTATCAACGCTGTGCTGAGGTGTCAGCGTTTTACAATTAGATGTAATAATTGGAACGGTTCTTATTTTTAAATGTCTTGCCGGTTTTATCATTAAATCGTGGTTTACATGACTACGAGGCACATACCGACATAAACCTGCTCATGGCTTTAAACCCCTACACGTCGTTTTTTCTGTTCATGGCTTGTGGTGTATAGATAAAAAGAATGGTTAAATGGTCATTCATTCTGGTACAGACTTGAGGTGAATATAAGTTTATTTTTATAGTAACATTAAATTTTAATTTAGTGCATATTTCAGAGTAAATTCATACATGACTCAGAAAGAGAACAGCGAGACAGTTGTGGACTTCCAAGTGGATCACACTTCAAAGAGAGGAACATACCCCTTGTGGTCGAATGGGCGGCACGTCATAAACATCCTGCTGACAGATCCTGGAGAGAGACTCATAGGCATAGCCCTGTCCAACCCGGACTGGGGTGACAACCTGTTTGTCAAAAACAAGGAAAAATGTCATTCAATTACAAAAATTATTTTCCCAACAATTACATTATCCCAAGTTGGCATAACTATACTCTAAGTTTACCAGCACAGAGAATATGAAATACTGTAAATACTTTTTATGTCCTCAACATTATTAAAAAAAACAAAAACAAAATTAAAAGTTAAAAGTGAGTCCCTGGCCAGTGTAAAATGACTCAATGATGTTTAATTCAGAACTATTTAATTTGGCCCCAACTTTGGGACCAAATTTTAAAAGTATAAACCTGAATTTAGGATGTGTGTAAGAGTTGACATCTATAGATGCAGGCCCTTATCAGGTTCAAGGGTACATACCAAAACTCCCCCAAAGAAGTTTTAATTCCCCTCTCTAAATTCTAAGTAAGCATGCATGTCTGCATAAATATCTCAGAATTACAAGCTCTGCAGTAAACATTTCCAAAGCTCGACAGTCTTAATCAGGTATAGTCCCTCATCTCACCCTCCCACGGTATTAGGTTCCCCTATCGTTAATCTTGATCATCTCCCAAGAGTATCTGCTTTGGGCATGTTTACAGGAAAATGCATGATCAACAACAGCAGTTAGATTTTCACTTTAAAAGAAATGGCAGAAGATTATTTTCTGTATAATTAAAGTAAAACAAGTCCTATTCTCGTCATTGTGCCCGGAAGGTTTATTTGGGACAAACATGAAAAAAGAAGAAAAAAAAAACAACTTTCAAGACCAGGCTTGACTCCCACAATTGTTGATGCTTATTAGTCAAACAAAAACAGCAGCCTTTTATACTTGGTCAGTTTAATTGTGTTTCTGAGAAACCAGAGACAAAAGTACAGCACCTGCTAATGACGTTGTTTATGACAGGGTTTCTTTTTTATCCAGACAAAGGTATCTTTGTTTTCTTACAATAACAACAAAATACATACCACAATGTACCCAGCCATTTTGTTCCTAAATAAGGAGTGTAGTATACATTATATTATACCTAGGGCTTCTGATTTTTTATTTTAACTGATAAAAAATGATAAAACAATAAAACACTGGAAATGGTTACTCAATTCACGTTGACTTCAGCCCTTCCCATAAAAAAAGAAGCCTACTACAAAAAATTGCAAAAAACAAAACTACCTTTCCCAGTGCTGCTGGGCAATGTCCCCCTTCCTGACTTGTATCTATCATTGATTAGATCTGAACACTTTAAACCCACCCAACTACTGAGTGGCACCAAATTCCAACATTTCTAGATTGTAACAAGATTACAATTAGGAACTTTGTTTGTGGGATTAGTTCCAGCTCTGGAGTGGCTCCGGTAGCTCTGCTCCAGCTCCAGGCTGGCTCCAGCAGCCCCTGCTTCAGCTCCGGAGCCACTCCTGAGCAGCTCCAACTGCTGCTCCAGCTGCTTTTAGCTAGTTCCGAGGGCAGTGTGCGCTTTTTGATAAAAAAAAAAAAAGTTGTGACATTTTTATATAGCTTGAAGTATTCCCTGAAAAAGTAACTTATTTCGGGCTTCGACCGGGCAAACCATGGTCTGCCCACTGCTTCTCGGGCAGAGTCCGAATCACTCCCTCTGTTCTTTCTGAGTAACAGGCAGACCTTCGGAACACAGAATTAACATGAGAAACCCCATTCACACTTGTGTATAAAAAGGACAGTATTATTAATAACGTAATAACAACCAATAATAATAATTATAATAATAATAAGGAGTTGAATTGAACTGTCCAGTCATAGAGATGGATGCAGTTACTGGGTGGAACATGAATGATTAGCTGATTCACGTTTGACAGTGTTTATAACAAGCGATCTAAGAGTTGGAGAGCATACCGAGTGGAGTGACAGAGTGCAAGTTAAGTACGTAATACATATCTAGATTTTAATAATTTATTTAAAGTCTTATATATCTCATTATATAATTTGATATAGTCATGTCGTCAATAAAAATACATTTTTAAATATATGCCTATTTTCTGAAACCGGAATTCCTGTGTAGTTTTATGAACGAGATGAGTGATGGAGTGAGTGAGTGTGAGTGAGTGAGTGAGTGAGTGAATAACGCTACTTGGGTAGACGGGTCAAACAAGCTCTTCATATCGTAGCTCTGTCTCTGTCCTTTAAACATAAAATAAAACATATTTGAGATTAGTTTCGGACATTGACCGGGCATTGTTGGGAACGCCTAGATCTACCCGGGCAAAACCCGGAATGAAAGATCTTTGTGATTCATTTTGGACTTTGCCAGGGCAATCCGCGAATCGCCCAGGCAATCCACGAATTGCCCAGTTTCGGGGTTTACCCATAACATATATATATATATATAAAACAGAAGATCTTGGTCATTTATTTACTTCTGGCTGTTAATAAAACTAGTCCAGATTAGGCTGCACACGAAACACTAGCTGCCAAATAGTGGTCTCTACACATATGTGAAGTTGCAATGGTAGGGACTGTTAAAACAATATGTGTTGTGTACTTTATGTTTTTACCTGAAATGCACACAAGATTTTTTTTAAACCGTAACTACTGTATGGCACGCTTTGTTTGGTAATTAACTCATGAGGGTAAAGGTCAGGCCTTTCTTAATTCTGGGATATTTTTCAGCTTTTATAGTGGTGCATATAATGACCGATAACATTTTGCAAATTAACAAATATTCAAATACATGTCTGAATCCTGAACAGATATCGGAACATAAGCATCCCATGTTCATTCCAGCAGTATAATAAATATGTTACATGGATAAAACCAGTGTTCTATAAATTACAGTACTGTATCTAGTACGTCTCAAGTTACTTATTACTATAATATACATTACACATTTAATTTAAAGGTCTGTCTGTCACACACTATATTGTGAACATGATACTGCCTTGACTTTGTACCAGTCTTCACCAAGCTTTTATTTCATTATTCAATCCTCGACTTCTTTGTACACTGGATTGCATTTGATTATAATCTTTCACTGACTGTCCTCTTACTGCGCGATTATGAGGACCCTCTCCTATATGCCTCCACTGGGTTTCATAAAAGGTAATGGCTGCAGATACCGGAATACATGATTCTTTTTGATCATTTTGGACGACCCCTTATATCAACAGAAATATTATGTACATTAAAGTACTTCTGAATTTACATTTAGGATACTTATTTATTTTGTGTTTGAACTGAATAATTCAGGAAGGAAATAGTGGAGCTGCTCCAGAACCTCAGCTCTGACTCCATGCTCCAGAGGACTCCAGTGTCTCAGCTACAGCATCCCAGGCCTCGGAGCCAGAGCATGGCCAACCCTACACAAAAACCCCAGAAGAATGTACTCGTGACCAGAAGGATTTCGTTGAATAAGACAGCAAAGGAAAGAAGGTACAATTGAAGTAAGCAAGTACAGTCAAGTTATTAAACATATTGTGACAGCATTTTGGAAAGCAACCGAAAACAATAATTTCATCCAGTATATAAAAAGCTAAAGCCCCCCCCCGCCCCCCCCCCCCAAAATAAGCACGAAAAAAATGAAATAAAAACCAAAAAACAGAAGCCCTAATTATCCCTCTTGAGATTATTCCTTCAATATCCAAGCTTTTTAACACAGTCAAAATAACTGGATTAATTGAACATGGCAGACAATTGGAAATCTATATGGAAATCTATCACAGTTTATCTTTAGTTTCAACTGAATAGCACAATATTATAAAGGAATGGTTTTAAAAAAATGCAACCATCACATTCAATTTTACTGCATTCATTCACTAACCTGAGAATTCTAGTTTATTAGAAAGAAGGCTTTAAAAAAAGAATTGCATGTTACTTAGGCCAAATAAATGTGTGGTTCGGGTTACCTAACCAACCCTATTTTTTCCACCCGACCCTAAATATTGTTTGCTGATAACAGGCTAAACTTTTCGCTATCAACCTGTGCGTGGCCATGTTTTCGCTCACGCGATTTTCCGGAAGCCGTGTATCAAACAAGACCTTCAGTTTAATAAAATGTTGGGGTCTGAGCAGCACGGCTGCAGCGTATCACCAAGTAGTTGTTTTGCACTACTGTTTATAAAATGCGACCCCATACCTGAAAAAAGAATTATAACCAGTGTTAGACTCGAGGGTGAAATGCCATTTTTCATGCTCCATCTTCATTGTTATTTATCTTCAATAGTAGCCTATTTTATTTTTCACCAATACTTCATCGTTTAATGTTCCTGACACATTTTTTCCTTGTATTGTGTCTCTGGCTAAACAGTAGCCTACTGAAATTGACAAGCAATATCGGGAACTGAAATTGACATGGCAACTGGTTTTTAAAGGGCGATTTTAGTTTTTTATCACATACCGGTAACACGTGTTGATTCACTTATGACATCTCTAAAATAAACTAAAGTACAAATTAATTACTAATTACTAAGTACAATAGCTGACCTTGTTTTTTTTTCCTTCCAAAACTGACAAACTAATCAACAGCACACAACAGGCACTGCCTCCATAATCGATCCTGCGTTCCGAGCAAGACCTCTCGATTTGCTGAAAATAATTGTGAAAGCTTATAAATACAAAGCGAAAGCTGTTTAATATCATATCAGTGTTTACAAATACCCCACACACCTGTTTTTATTAGGCTATAATATAAAGCCTTGCATTCTTTATTTTATTGCATACATATTGTCATGTTAATTTTGTATTTGTGACCTGAAATTTTGTCTTATTTTAAAGTCTTTTTTCTTTCTTTTTTTAATTTTATTGCTTGTTTCTTATTTCTGTGATCTGTGCTCGGCAGGCTGTGTTCTGCATCACCCAGTACTGTGCTGAGAAATCACAGGAAGCATCAACTTATTGATGTTCAGATCTGTGATGTTTTACTGTATATGAATACTAGTTCACTTTGACCCAGTCGATCATTTTTCATTTGTCAAAATTGAAATATGACATAGATTTAATTTTACTTCCAAATCTTTAAACAAAAGCTGTTTAGTGTCTAAACACAAGTACCATGATAATATTAATAATCAGGGGTTAATAACAGAAAACTAGTACTGATGTTAAGCCACATGCAAAGTGAAATTCATGCAATTTAATATGTTAATTTGAAAATGCACAAAATACCTCAACTTATGTAGGAGTTTTAAAGCTAAAACTCTGACTTGTTTCACTTAACTTTGTTAATTCATGACCACATCTGTTTTAAGTTATTTTCTGCATTCCATCAAGATTAAAATTATTGCAGATGTGTTATTTTTAATATGAGACTGTCATCTTGTTTCTTTTTCTCTTTTATCCCTCTGCTACAAAAATTACTTTATTTACAGCAGACGTTTTATGGCAAAAAATTCAGTGTAGAAAACAATTTACTGTCAGTCATTAAGCGACGCAAAAATGATGCTGCTATATTTAAGTCCCAGTGGTTTCACTGCTTAGAGCTACCTGCCTATAGCATAAAACAAGGCAGTCGGAAAGTTTATTAATGAAGATGCACCCTCAAAATGAGACTGAGCCAGCTGTGAGGTGGAGAAAGGGGTGGGACAATTATTATTATTTATTCCTTAGCAGACACCCTTATCCAGGGCGACTTACAATTGTTACAAGATATCACATTTTTTTTACATACAATTACACATTTATACAGTTGGTTTTTTTACTGGAGCAATCTAGGTAAAGTACCTTGCTCAAGGATACAGCAGCAGTGTCCCCCACCTGGGATTGAACCCACAACCGTCTGGTCCAGAGCCCTAACCACTACTCCACACTGCTGCCATGAATGAAGCAAGATGACAGTGTAACTAATGAAAGTACAACAGGGGTACCTATTGGCAATGTATTGTAAACTATCACTTGCCACTTTTACCATGAGCACACTACTTGTTTGGGAAATTACAAAAAATAAAAATAAATTGTACCTACCTATCTATCCTATTTTTTTCCTCAGCATAACCCGAACCATACATATTTTTTATTTGGCCTTACTAAAAAAATTCAAATTTCAACAAAATGAAGCCAGACAGCAGAATACATTAATGTCATGCATGGTTTTACTTGATTATATGGAACTTGAAACTCACTGCTGGGTTATGATAATAATTATAAAGTCGGTGGCTTGCGTCCTCTCCCAAATTCCACTTGTCATATTCACTATTCAGCCAGCCAAGATGGGTTGCTGCACCGCAAATCTGACACATGGACAAGTGAAAGACAACCCAGACACTTCTGTCTCCAAAAAGTAAAGTGTTAAAACAAATGCCTAGCTTGCCAAATTAAAAACACAAGTACAGACTCCCCAAACTGCCATCAAGCTTCCTTTTTTTCCATTCTTAAGAGTGGAGACTATAGCACTCTAGCAGACTGGACAATGTGAGCAATGCTGTTCTTTAGTACTCATCGAGAAGTGATGGAACAGGGCCATGCGCCCATACAGCTCACAGTACTAGGAAACAGTTCCTAAATGCCTGGAAAATAGAACCATACGGTCTTCTTTTAAACACACAAGCATCCACACACCTGCTTTATAGAACAGATGCCATCCGTCGATGAGGTAGATCCTTACCAGATAAAAGTTTCCAAAAGTCAAAATACCTTATCATATTAAAATACCGTACTGTACAGAAATAAATCTGTAGTCAGGGGAAATACAGGCTATTGTTTGGGTATTCTTAAAAAAAGAAGAAGTGACCTAAACGTATTAAAAATAAACTTTCTATCTTACTGGCTTAAGATTGAATAGTTTAGCGCCGTTTAAAACAGTATTAGAATGTCCTTAAAAAAATTTGGAACCAAAGCATAAGTCTACTAAAGCAGAATACTGTATACAGCACTCCCAACATTCTTACCATACGGAATCATATGTCCAACATTCCAGAGATCTAATGACCTACAGGCTTTAACCTGAAGACACAGGCACATTAACCATATCCAAAAAAAGGCAGAGTTTGTGAATCGGTTTCCTGGGGAACATCAATGAGCTACAAAGGCTGTTTCTGTTTTCATGAGTATCCGTGACCATCTGTTTTCTTAAAAACCAAACCGTACATTCCAAACCACTCATCTTGCTTGTTTATGTCTTTGCAGAGACCAGCATTCCTCTGTCCTGTCACTATGCCTGGCTGTCCTATTTGTGAAGCTAAAGATTAGCCTGTTACTTAATGGAAACGGAGCGAGCCAGCCCCTGTGGAAAATTGGCATTGCCAGCCTGTCCTTTATTTAACCATTTATTAAATCTCTGCAGTAGTAGCAGGTGCTACAGTATCATTGTAGTTCGGACATCCCATTTTTTTGTGCAGTCCTTCCAGTCAAACAAACGTTCAGTCATTTATAGAATGACAATGGTACTAGCTATCAAAGTCATAACATTGCTGTAGTCCTTTCAGAATTCTGTAAGGAACTTGTATATGTTTTCTCTTTGTGTAATGAGAGTGAAGCACAACATGGCTCCTAGTTACCAAGCCTTGAGGAAAACGAACAGGAAAGGTGAAGCCCCTCCTAATTTTTTTCACTGAAAAGCATGTCAATATTGATTCCACACATGAGAAAAAAAAAATTACTATTGCAGAGCCTGTGAGCCCAGGTGTTAAAGCAGTTTTACTGCTGGGCTGTCCTTTTAGAAGCCTTTGTTCTGACTCCATACATGTTCGATTTCTGCAAGTGTAGGTGGTAGTTGCAGACTTTTCTATTATCTAATAGAGGATTCAGTTATGACTAGGTGCCAGCATTTCCATAAAGAAACTTTCACGCACCTCTAACAAACAAGCTGTTGTATTTCCTCCTCACATCCACAAATTACACCATCATGGGAAACCATTCCCTAACCTTTCTCAGCATCTAGGATTAAGTCAATGATTGGACTTTGGAAAGACCTTTGCCTTGATGTGTACCCATCAACAGGTTCAAAGAGGTGAAGGAAAACAAGAAAAACGTGGGAAACAAAATAAGCTTATAATAAAAGGGGCTGCCACAACCAACTGTCTAACCCCACCACTCAGCTCTCTCTGGTGACACAGGCCATAAAGAAGTCTCCATACACACACCGTGACCTCCAGTGCCCCTCAGTAGCCCTCCCACAGCACTGTACAGACATGGGCAGGTGCACCCCCCTTTATCCTCAAAGAGAAGCTTACTCATTAGCACCTAGGCCTACCGGAGACAGCACTGCAAGATGTGGTTTCCTTTTAACCTTTGCCCTCCTTTGCAATGGTGTTTGAGGCCACCTGCTGTCAACCTTTGATGAGGACTATTCTCCCCTATAACAGGATCTGTAGCCATGCATTATTTTTCTGGTACAACTGCAAAGGAAGTGTTTCCAAAATTACAACTATGAAAATGCCACGAGTTCATGGTAAACCCTTCCAATGAAAACAGTATATGACAGTGGAACTGTGCACCACTTACTTCTACAGAGATTACAATTCAGTATATCCTACAATATATCAACTCAATACAGAATCTGTATATGCTGCGATAAACTAGGGTTAGTGTTAAAAAAAATATTAAATCCTGAGATTGTAGCGAACAGATCCTAAAATATAATTCTTATACGGGTAAATTAGACTTGCTCGGACACCATCAGCTATTTTTATAGGCTCCTTGTAAACCTTTTCCAACTCCGTCAAAATACTGTACGTGCTTTGAAGGCTACACTGCGTCACTTTCTTTGAAATAGAAAGGTATTTGTACTATCTAAAATAAACAAGGCAGGACAGTGATGCAGAGCAATATTTGTTTCTTTACAGAGCCAGGCCCTATTGGTGCAGGTGGAGAGAATATCTATTTATTCTTGCTGTGACACAGAGGGAAGGGAGAGTCTCTCTGTGAAAAACTTAAGTTAGATGATGAGGTTTTAGTTAAAAAAAATGTTGTTACCCACCACCTTAAAAAGAAAGTTTGAAAATATTGTGCAGCACTGCAATGGTAAAGATAAATTGTGAATCACAAGCGAGGCGCCTATCTCTAGACGAGACGTCTAGCTAGGAGGGCTAGATCTAAGTTACCAGTTTGTTGTGTCTTGTGTAATATGGCAACAAGGAAGTTCCATACACTATAAAGCCAAACTTACATATTGTATGTGGTTGCACATATAATATGTAACTTATTTGCTTGTAATGTGTACAGAAAACATTTACTGTAACAAGTGTTGCTTTAGAGTCTCAAAAGGTTTAATAATGTTTGACATACAGTTTTATATGCTGGCACATCTACATTATTGTGCTTTTTATGCGAAGAAAGACCTTTCAATTCAACAGTGCCTCTTTTATACAGTATGCCAGCTACTCCTAGCAAAATTTGCCCCTTGGGTACTAAAAAACAGAGGAGATTCCTGTACTAAGCATAATGTTGCATTGGCGACAGAATTTAACTTTTACATAATAAACATCAGTGACTGTACTGTATAATGCTCAGCTGTGGGTGGGGAGGTGAGATCATTTACTTACTCAACTCGAAGCAGACTAATAAAAGTGTGTCCTATTTAAAAAAACCAACCCCTGCTGCTAGTCACAACATCAGACAGCTCCTTGTTGCTCAGCCAGACTCGTGGCTTGGGGCCCGCACAGATGCCTGCATCCAAAACCCCAGCTCCTGTCAGCAAAAGACAAGATTAACTAATAATCACTGTTGTGCTTTTCATCCGCTGTTACTCACTCCTACACAGAGAAAGATAAGACCACAGAGCACAGGAAGCTTGTTTGGCTTGGTTTTCAAGCACAATGCACTTACTTGCTCTGTTATGTGACAAACAATGATAGCTTCCAACATAACTGCCAACATAGTGCTCAAAATGCCCCCCACCCCCTCAGCTATTTTATAGGACTGCCTATCAACATTGGTTCCGCAATGTCTGTTGATTCAACCGTCTAAGGATGCTGCTCCTCCCCATTCTTGCAGGAAGATTTCTTCACACACCATACCTAGCATCTCTAGGTATACATATACTCAACCAACTGAGGTTAATCACAAGAGAGATGCCTGGGAGCGATGAGGGCACAATATTGTCGCACAATTATTATAAACCCTGTCAGTATACAGTGTACACAAGCCAAAAACTAAACAAAAACAACATTTGTTACAAAAATAAATAATTAATTAGGATGTTGATGAATAGTAGTAGCCACAAAGCACACATATCCATGCAAATCTATATAATATGCCTTCCGTCCCACATCAGTAAATACACCTGGGAAGACTGTGACATTTACAAACAATTAAACCTCATGAGGTCTGCATAAAGGCTTAGTCCCCCTTCTGCCCCTTTTCACAATGAGTGTCCATACAGCAGCACGTATGCTGAGCTATTGTAGTTAGCTCTAACCAATGATAAGCCTGCTTACTATTTTTCCATGTCAAATTTTCACAAGACCTATTCATAGATGACTGCTGCTGTACATCCGGAGAGTACTGTTGACAACTGCTTCCAGTCATTCACCTACTGTACTTTATTTGCACTTTGGGAAACAAAGTCCTATTTAAAACCAGTTTATCAGAAGACAAGGGCATATGAAACTCAGCTTTGTTTGGGATACTGGGGAACTCAGTAGTGCCACACCTTGTTTATCATTGGTAATATGCCAAAATGAGATTACGGCTTTATTGTTGTTTTGCCTACACCAGGCTGAGATGTAACTAGCTAATAGTGTGCCATCAACACACAGACGTATTAAGTGGTAAAGCAGTATGGTTTACTTTTATAATGAAAGTCATAAAAGGTCTAGTAGTAATTCATTCTGTACTGAATCATTTTAATGATTCAGTACAGAATGAATTACTAGGGAACAAAAAAAATTGTCTTATGAACTAAATTCCCTTTTTGGTTAGGTCATAGAGGTTAAGAGTATTAATTATATTAATTAAAAGTCTTCCATCCAATAAAAACTAATACCACTTCTGAATCACCAAAAGCCAACAGCAATCCAGAAATGATAGGAAAATGACAACCACCATTTTAAGTCAAACACAAGTGAATCTTACTGGGGAGTATGCTACAACATCCCTGGTCACGGCTATAGATACAAAATTGGAGCCGTCAGTATCATGGGGAAGTAGTTTATAACCATGACATTCTCCCACTGTACATATACAGTGCACGTAACATGACATATGGTCAGACAAAACAGGTTCCTCTAAATATCTCATGACGATACTCTGAATGTGATAACCAGGTTTTATCACACTTAGTGTGCAATTTGTTCAACCACCCCTCTCCACCGTTTCTTATGTGATCAAAATTAAAAAGTTATTTTCTTTTTTTCACAAAATGCAAACAAAGCTTTGGATTATAAAAAACCTATCCATAAAAGGGTGGAAGTCAAGAGAAAAAAACTGTCTGACCTTTCTGCCAATATAAACTGGATGGAAAACTTAAGCTGCAGTACCTTTCAGCCAAGCATTTCCTGTCCTGTCCTCCTCCAAGTCCCTGGGTAATAATATAAATCTCTTCAGCAAGCATTGTAGATGCTTTCACTTTGCAGAACTGCTTTGTTTACAGGCTTTCAGTACTTTTCCTTTTTACTGCTTCGTTTAGACAACACCTTTGCCAGTAAAAGCAAGGAAAGAAATTATTTTAGCAAGCTGTGCAGCTGTTAGACGCTAAATACTCCCCTGACAAGGGAGAGCAGTGTACCTGGGGGCTAGAGCTGCTCCCAACAGTTAAGTGTTTTTAACTTCAAATTCGTGCAGGACTACAGAATTGAAGTTCAAACTGATAGGCGTCTTAGGCAGCTAAAAATTGTAATGGACTACTATCCACTCCATGGTCACCCAGAGGACTATCTGTGTCTTAAAAAAATGGTGCATGCTTTAATTCGACACCTGCCTGTCTATCCATCAAAAACATAATATTTCACCTGGAGGAACTGCCTTGTTTACAGGAGTAGCACAGTTGTAAATTTCCAGGTTGAGAACCTGAAGCTAGGTAATTTACTGACGCATGAAGAGGTAGGTGCGAAGGGGAAAACTGGCAGCACACATAAACTGATGCACCAACCTCAGAAGCCATTAAGGCTTATTCACGCGGAAAGAAACACGATTTAACAACTAAGCACATTTGATGGCACAACATTACGGTATATATATGTGAATAATTGGCATCCAAGCAAAAATCATGGATTAGACATAAATCCCAGTGAAAACAAAGTTTATATTCCTTCAGACAGATTGTACATTTTGAAAACTTTGTTGGCATTTACACTCCTTATTTACTGTAAAAAATAGATTAAACAAGCATACTACCTGCTAAAAACACTACGGGGGCTCACAATAAAGCTGCACAAATTATAATTATTTCTTTACCACTGGGGAAGTTAACACATACCATTTTCAGGAAGCAACTTAATTGGTAGTTAGCTTGTCAATATTGTAAATCATGGTGCCATCACTTCAGGTTTGCACTTTTCCTACAAACATCTGAGAACTACTTAATCCTGAACACATTTTTCCAATTTCCAAAATGCACAGATTGCTGATAAATACACACTTTTCAGAACACTCACAAAGGTAACCATAGTAGAAAGAACACACTAACAAGCTTGCTCCTAGAACAAGGCTGAGCAAGCCTAATCATGTGTTTAGAGGCAAGGATTCTGTAGGAAATTAAATATCTTGCGTTATAAAATGACTAATGCTTGTATTTAAGGTTGTCATGTCTCATTGAGTATACACAAGTTTTGCAGACTAACACAGCTTGTTTTTGGTCTATACAGCCCTTATAAAAGTTGAACTGTAACGTTAGTATAATCAAGCACATACATAATTATTTATTTATTTATTTTTTAAAAAGAAACTTACTGGTGAGCAGCACCTCTCAAACCAGGGCTTCTAGAATCCTATAACTTCTAATCGCAACACATTTCTACATTTCCCATACACTAACCTTGCTGGACAGTCCATCCGTACCCCAGATGCTCCTCTGAACAGAGGGAGGCACTTGGTATATATCTTTGCCAGTCGGGCTGTGGCTTGGGGGCACCTGGTAGATGCTCTGCTGGTTCTGATGACATGGAGGCACTTGATAAACAGAGTCTGTGAAGGAGGAGTTCTGTGTGATGGATGCTGGGTAACCCTGCTGCTGGGAGGACTGGGTTGTGGTCGTCTGGTTGGGGGAATGGCTGTCAAACATGGGCCCTATAAGAAGCTTCAAGCGGTTGCCTGGGGCGATGCCTTGTCGGCCATGCAGGGAGCAGAGCCACCATCCTTCGAGACCTCCGGTGTTCTGCTCAATCACAGTCAGGATGTCTCCTTTGCGGAATGCCAGCTCCTCTGGGGACTCTGGTACATTGTCGTACAAGGCTTTTGCCATCAGGTTCTGGAAAAACAAAACATGGTATAAATTAGCCCACTTGAAGAAAAAGGAGAAATGTTACCAAGTAAATTAGCAGATTTCTTCTACCTGGTGTGTTTTAGAGCTCTAACATTTAGACAGACGATGACTAATGAAGTATGGAATTTAACATAACATACATAGGTTTAAATGGCAAACCTGAATCTTCTGTCTTCTAGTCCTTAGTTCTAAGCTCTGTGTTTCACTACATAAATAGATCAGAAAGATACAAAATGCTTACAGGAAGCTGACTGCTGACCATCATCAGTGGTTTGAATGGGTGACAGCAATTTTCACAATTCTTGGCCTTTAACCAATTTTTTAATTTACAGTTACTGCTGCTTGAAATATCACACAAAGCAGGATTACATGTTAACCGATACACTTTAGAAGATGATACAGCAAATAAAAAAGCTATTTATGGTATGGTGTCCAAACAATTCTACTGAAGTGATACTGTGCTTTATCAGAATTCACAAAGACTGAGGCATTACAAAAAAAGTGTTGAGCCTTAACCATTCTGCATTTGGGGTTGAGGAAAAATCATAATTGGAATTCTTTTGGATTCATTTCACTCAAAACAGAAATTATTCTGTGGTTCAAGTATAGAACAGAGCTAATTTCGTCTTTAAAACTCGAAATTTCGACTTTTAAAGTCTTTCCAAACACAAAATTTCGTCTTTCAAAACGCAAAATTGACATTTTACAATGAGCTGGGTCATGGGAAAAGCCGGAGTAGGCGGAACTCAGAACTTTTGCTGACAGCTTTGCTGCCTGAAGCGTCCGGGTTTTAATAAAGAAAATGCATGTTCCCCACATATATTATAGAATCATATCAGTTTGAAAAAGCAGTTAAAGTTTGGAGTACGCATGTTTTACACGGGATTGATCAATAATTAATCTAGCTTTGAACCTTATCAAAGGCTTTATTAAACATGATGTGGTCGTAATGACACATTTTAATCAGTTGATGTTCACTTTGTCTATTGAACTGTTCAGAAGACAATGAAATATTCCATCCAGTCCACATTACTTTTAGAAGAGGTTAACAAAGTTAGCTCTTAGCTAGGTTTCATTTTCCCACTATATTTCCAAGGAGACAGATTAAAGACTCCCATGTGAACTGTCGAAAACGGGTTATTATCTCTGCTCCAGTGACCTCCTTACCACCTGAGTCGCTAGTATTGTTGTGTCAGCCCCGTGTTCTTGCTTTTCACAGAACACGTTTTAGACTTGACCCCATTGTTCTTGCCCTCAGCAGCACAACACTGAGCGAGACGTCCTAATTGGATTCTATCACATGAAATTAATTAAAAATGCAGAAGGAAAAGGACAACCGGCACCATTAAAACTTGAAGGGACTCTTAATGCTGTGAGCAACTTCCCTCACAGCCACAGTGACGTATTTGAGATGTACTGCTACTATGAAGCTCAATTCTTCAGGATGTACAAGTTTCATACACATGTGCTTGAATACTGAATGGATATTGGCTGTTGATAGCAGTACAATAGGTACTGTAAACATTGGGTTGAGGAATATCATTCACTATTGTCTTGGAAATAGCCCACTTTTTGGTTCGCTGTGAAATTAACCCAAAATCATTTGAGTTTATCATCTTCAACTTTAAACAGAGAGGACACTTTTCTACTCAGCCTCCTGTAGTATAAGCAGTATTCCACTAAATAAGATGGCTGCCACGCACTCTTCACCTACTGTAAAACCAATGAGACTCGGCAGCAAAATGTACATGCTAACGTCAACAAAAAAAAAAAAAAGACAGGAAGAACATTTTGGTGAAATAGTAGCTGACAAGCATTTTTTATTTGTAAATACAAATTAGGGAGTACAGCAGCATTCTATAATTTTAAAACCCCAAACCACACCAGTCTGTGCCAGCCATGATTATTTTTCTCCACTTCCATCTCAAATTAGATGTTCAATAGTGAGGCCCTGTGTTCCAGACATACACAAGCAACACGTTGCAAGCAAGGCTTTAAAAGATATACAAGACTGACCATACAGATTCAGCCTGCTTATCCTCATCTGCAAGATATGCATGAGCAAGGCTACGAGTGAAACAGCAAGAGTGTGACAACGAAACCCTTGCCTAATGACTGGCAAATAAGCTCATTAGGGCTATTTCTCGGTCATCTGTGAAATGTGCACAGTAAATAGAAATCAGAGACAAAAGACCATGGACAGGGTTCACAGTGTTTCATTTTAAACAGAGCACAAACTATGTTAACATCTTATAAAATGGCTTCGGTCAAATAACCTGTACTGCACCGCAACTGACAAAGACCACAAAAGTACACAGCAAGCAAGACCTCAAAAGTTAAATACTATGTACAGAAATGTTCTCAATACATTGGGGTTCATTCCAATGCATTCAAATACCTATTTTAAATATTCGCACAAACAACAACAACAACAAAAAAAAAAAAAAACTTGGTTCACCAACATATAGAACAGACTCTCATACAAGTGGAAAACAAATTCTCAAGACCTAGACTTCAGTAACTCAACCTACCTGGACTCCATTGTGTGAAAATGTAGGTCACTCTACTGTACATTCCCAGTGGGTGCAAAAACTTGCATTAAAACAAATGTTCAGGCTGAATTTCCTTAAATTCAGTCAAGCCATTTATTAACCCAACCAATCAGATGTCAGAACTAACTTGCAAAGCAACTTCAATACAATTGGGATAGCGGGGGAACACAATGCATACTGTAAAGTATTATTGCTCATCTCCTGTTCAAAAAAGGCCTCATCTTGTCCTCATTTTCTTAGCAATGGATAATTATTGAATTGCAGAACTCTATGAAGTGGAGGATCAAGTCTTTGTTTACGTGACACCACAGCAGGCTCACCAAATGTAAAGCCACAATATAGATGACTGCATGCCCTGATTGGCTATTATTAGAAATTATATTAGAGTTAGAGACATATAATATAACTGTAAATAACTGCATCACTTAAGTAAGGTTGTCACTTACCTGTAGCTTGTTAGATTTTGTTATTGTTTATGCTCAGACGGGATACTCAAATGAGCAATGAGAAAGCTGCGGTAACATACACCGCCTGCACAGATGCTGACAAACCACAAGCATATAGTTTGTAGTGTATAGCAGGAGAACATTAGACCTAGTTACTAAGGCTTAATTTGAGGTTTGTCAATGCAAGACATATTAAACCAACAGCAAATTCTTGTATAGTCTCTGGCAACCAGCAGGCAGTGGTTTTAGAGAGCTATGTTTCTCTATTAAAGAAAACCAATTGTCTCGCTTTTTAGATTTAAGTATAACCATGTAGAACTTGACTCCCATCTGTACTGTACCATAAAGGTGCTAATGAATTTGGCTATGAACCATTATGATCCTTATGTCCAGGAGGTGAAAAGCTGCATTTTGGTAACAACTGCTTTGGTCAGCTGTTGAAAAACAAAGAATGGATTCTATAACCATTATTAAATTAGTTCAAATTAGATCAGATTACTAGTATTTTCTTTTTTTTTTTTTACGTGGGACACACAGAAGAGAAAAAAAGTTTTATACAGAAGATCTTATGTCTCCAAAATAGGTTCATGTTGGATAGAGGTCAGGAAATGCCAAGATACATTTGCTATTAAGGTACAGGTAGTGTACAAAAAAAAAGGAAACACCTGGGTAAATGAGGGACACCAAGTATATTGAAAGCAAAGGCATCCACACAGGTGTGGCTTGTGCGTTAATTAAGCAAATATCATCAAGGCATGCTTAGGGTCATGTATAAAAATGCTGGACAGGCCTGGTTGCCTATAATTATGGCTAGCATGGCTGCATGAGGAGACCTCAGTGACTTTGAAAGAGGGGTCATTGTTGGGGCACGTTTGGCAGGAGCTTCAGTGACCAAGACAGCTTAACTTGCTGATGTTTCACGAGTAACGGTGTCTAAGGTGATGTCGGCATGGAACTCCAAGGGAAAGACATCATCAGCAAAGGGCAACAGTGGGCGGAAGCGCATACTCCAGGATCGTGATATCCGTGCATTAATTTGAAATGCAAGGCAAAACAGGCGAGCAACTGCAGATCAATTGACTGCAAATTTCAACCTGGGGCGCGAGCAGCCAGTTTCATCAAAAACGGTCTGCCGAGAACTCCACAGAGTGGGATACCATAGTGGCCCAACACCCTATTAAGTGACTTTACATTGGTGTTTCCATTTTTTTGTCCACTACCTGTAGCTCGCTAATATTGGCCATGTTTGAACTAATTTGTAACATATCTGAGGTTTTATCAGCTATACAATAGAGCAGGCACAGTCTTAACACTTCCTGTGCACTACATAAATAGTGCATATGTTAAAAAAATAAATACAAGGCTGCAGAGTAAATTCAATCCATCAACCACTCACATAAAACACAAAATTAAGCTCACAATTATGTGTTGGGCAAAGCTCAAAGTACAGTCGTACATTTTTTAGTATTGGGGCACACTATGTTCTAATTATCGTTGGAGGGTAGTGTACAATTAATAGGCATTTTTAAAACTGGAAGTATACAAAAATCACATTTAAAGGTACTAAGCATACTGGATGGCAACATGAATACAAATGTTATGCATAAACTGGTAATGGAAGGATTTGAAAAATTAGATAAAGTTTGATTAAACATGAAGCACCTCTTGATTAGTTAGACGCCATTCACACTTGTGATTTAAGGTGGCCCAGGGCCGCCTTTTCTCAAATGTGATCGCTCCAAAAAAGAAAAGGCAGCCCAGGGCCGACCTAGATTTAGGCCACCATTTCGATGCGGCCCAGGGCCTGCAATCTAGGGCCGGCCTTTACATATATATGAACACAAAGCAGACTTGGGGACGCCTTTTCGTATCACATGACCAATGTGGTTACGCATCTCAGGAGACACTCCCACACACCCGAAAGGTAAATAAAAAGGCGAATGCTCTGCTAGCCAAGACGGCAGTGGATCAATATTGAATGGCAACTCTTTCTACATCATACAACTAATTATAAAAATATTAAATTAAAAATAATCTAGCGGGTTAACGTTCAGCTTGTTTCTTTCACATAATATATGAGCTGCAGTGCATTCATAATTATGCTTAATTTGTCACAATTACCTTTTCATCCTGTTATTTAGTACCTAAGTGATAAATATAAAAACTGCAGGATTGTGTATCTCAATAATGATCAATAATGCTGGCGACTTGGCATATTTAGCCAGCATTGTTTATTTTGCATGCAACGATATACATAGCTACAGAAGTGTGCGTCTTTACATTGAAATGCTGATCATTTCTTATAGCTGCTTGCTTTTACACACACATCAAATGCTGTTCTCATCCTCAAATATTAAGATTGTTGATGCACCATGTGAGGGTGAGTCCCTCACTGTAATATTTCAATGCCTGTTATTGTGATTATTATTGTTACTGTTATTCTCCTGGTGATAGAGCCGTGGTTTATTATGTATTGTGCATGCTGTTGATCAAGTGTACTTGATATGTGACGGTGTATTGCTGTATTTAGATTACGGCACTTCCCTTAATGAGGTTGCCGTAGCTATACATGTGGGATGAGGGTTTTGTTATTGACATATGTTCGGTAATCTTACTAGAGAAAGGGTAATGCTGATATTCAGTCTTTATTGGTAATGGTTAGGGACTAGAAAATAATAACGACAATGATAATAATAACGAGTAAACAATAGAATAGTTTAACGATTGTGTTTGTAAACAAAGACGGTATTCATGCAGGTTAAACAAATACGTATAAATGAGAAGAAACACGTGTAATGCAAAATATATGAATGTTTATTGTCAATGGAATGAACGTTTATTTTTGTATAAAATTATTCCAAGTGTAACCGGTTATTGAATAATTAATCCTTTGAGGAGTAGGCGTGGCTGGTTATTATGTAATACCATGTCTTTCCTTTGGAGGGCGCAGTAGTATTAGGTTTTTTTAATATATACCATAAAATTGCTACTGTGCTGCATTGACAAAAAATATATATATTAATAAGAAACATCTGCTACAAATCAAGGATTACTGTATATCCCGGTAGCTCTTCCATTCTGAGTACAGGCTAACGTTCCATAGACAATAAAAAGCATTTCTCCACATTTTAGGCCTGCTTTTCAGTCACATATGTGAATGCGCGAAGACACCTTAAACCACAAATGTGAACAGGGTTGCAGATCTAAATATGCAGTGGCCCTGAGGCCGCCCCTGAGGTGGCCCTGGGCCAGCCCAGTAGTGTGAACGGGGTCTTATTGTATGATAAGGGAAACCCTGTATCACAGCACTTACATACTCTTGTATCAAAACTTAATTACTATGGAAACGTGGTCATTTTTGGGAGGGTGTGTCTAACCAGAATTATATGAATGTTGAAAGACCAACTTTCGTTCACAAACAAGAAAATCTGCTTTTAATTACTGTTTGGTTTGCGAATGTAAACAAGTTATTTAGGCAGGTTTGTATTCAGTCTATTAGAACCAGTCAAGACATAGACAATAGTTACAATGGGACCACATATCGACCAACAACATAGGAGTTGTATTTCAGTATGTGTGTCTTTATTTATTTATTAGTTTATTTTGTGTTTTTGAAACTTCCTTATTCCCACAAAAGACGTATTTTTAGATAGCATTCATAAAGATGCTTTTTAAAGAAAGTGTGTAACAGACCTAGTGCTTGTACTGCAGTACACATGGAGGTAAGAACCTGTCTATGGGGTGACATCTACTTTAGTCATCTCACTTTGAGTAACAAATATCTTTCACTGAGAAAAACAACAGCGCATTGCAAATTTCACATGCCTGTAATGCAATCAAATACAAAGCAGAAGCCAATTAAGCCGTATTGTTAGACTGTTAGTGTTATTAAAGCATCTGTTTTCTTTACAGTAAGTGTGATGAAAAACGCATTACTGTTCATGTTTTTTTTCCTGTGCTGTCTACAGCCTACACAACATCTTAATGAATGTGGCTTTGCCCAAATGATCTCCCACCTAATGTAAAATCCTCCATAAATTAATGCCAACGCTGTAAAGCAGAATTTCTTAACCGGCAGCAATGGGCTGGGCCTGTAATTAAATACTTACTCAAGTCAGACATATAATCTAGCCTTGGGCTAGAAAAAGTGTGCTGGATTCCCTGAATGTGAGCTCTGGTTAAGAACAGCTCATAGTGAACTTTATTACAGCCGTGCACAACAACTAAATTTGAGATAAAGTTTGGATTAGCTGTAACATTAGAAAAGCACTTACACTTTCAACCATTTTGACAAAATAAATATGAAGCATACAGTACATCTTTTATTCTCTTCCTTTGATTGGTGACAATAACTCATTGTGATGAGAGGAATCACAGTACTCCCGCCTACCAAATCCTGCCCTCTTATCTTGGTTTGAATGCAAAGGGAGAGCTAGAGAGTACTGTGTGACAGTCCCTTCCATTTAGAGAGATTTAATCATTTTGCACTACTTGGCCAAACATGGCTGTCTGAATGAGGCAAAACTAGTTAAAGCAAAGCCTGGGTTGGCTCCAGTCCCTTGGGAGGAGGTTGATGTGGAAGGCCTCTTTTAGTTGTATTTGTGTGTGAGAACCTGCCAGCACTTGTGTATTTCTACTACACCCATTTCCTGCAATCATAATTGGGGTTTTCTTCTCTACTCCCAGATTTTCTTTATTTTCAGAATGAAATATAGGGTGAGGCTGGTGGTCTGAGACTTTTAGGCCAAATGCTGTAACTGGGTGGTGGCGACTCTGTGTGCTGGATGAAATCATGCCCTGAAGTGAAAATTCTACTTTTTTAGAAATTATAATTTAAAAAAATTAAATTTTGCAAATCAAATGTGGTGGCGTATTTACCGTCACATATTGTTTTTCAAATAACACATTCAAAAACATATTTGGAAATATTTAATCAGGAACACATTTTTTATTTTTATTTTTTTAATTTAAACAGAAGTCATTTAAAGAGTTTTCCTTTATAATATAGAGCTGACGTCTACATTTCCCATTTTCCTTGGAAAAGATTAAGAGATATACAGTAGTAGACAGTTACATTTAAAATATATTAGCAAGTACTGTATAAACCTTTATACTGTTTCAAAGACAATTGAATTTACTAGTCACTTTGTGGGTGGTATGGAAAAAACCTTTAATGCAAATCAATGAAACTTGGCAGGGGGGGGCACTAAAATATTCTAGCACATACCACCACAGGTCATAGAGAGTGCGCCAGACAAGTATTATTGCTTAATTGCTTACCTATTCATTCAGGGGGGATTTCCATGGCAATAACATTATAAACAGAATGGACTATGCCATTCTTCCCCACAGCAGTGATTTTAGAATTATTAAAAACGGTGAACGCAGGAGCCATCAGTCGGTAATCCGTTTGCAATGGGAAATATTAAAGGTTTTTGTGTATCTGTTTATCCATTAAGGGCCAGTCTACCGAACACTACTGCGCTATTAGAGTAACTCAAATAGTGAACCTGCCTGTTTATCTGCTCGACACATCTTTGATGCTCTGTACTGCAAGAGACTACTTTGTAACAAAATCTGGTTGTCCCGTTGATTTCATGCTACACGGGTAATTTTAATCCCCACTGGCGCATACCCTGGTTTCTTATCTTAGCTTTTATTTTACTTATCCAGTTGTCTTGGGGCCAGTACAGTCCAGGCCTAGAAAGTGCAGGCTTAATGCCAAAGATGCTCTACTCTGCAAACTTGAAAGTGTCCGTTTACACAGTTTGAACCTGACATGACAGCATAAGTTTTAAAACACTAAACCAACATGCCTTTAAAAGGAATTTATTTAAATTAAGACATCATTTGTGCAAAGATAAAACGATATAATGACCTGTTACCATATACAAAGTGTTTTTAAAGGCAGCTACAGCAATTTGCTAATATTTGGCAAATACCTATCATAGTTTTGAAGATAATCTGAAGGAAGAAACCTTCTAAAAATGAATAATGAATTAGGAAATATTTAACTTTTTTTTTTAATCGAATTAAAAGTTTTTTTTGTGGTTGTTGTTGTTCAATGCAAAGTCTGATTTTTATCTTATTAAGCATTGGTCATACACATATTTTATTTATGTAATGTTTTTAATGACCTCCACATGTGATCTCAAAGAATTACAAGAATGTTGCCTGATATTCATATGTGTATAATGGGTAACTTCCAACTGGTTAAACATTTAGAAGTCAGGAAACATTCCATTCAGTGGACAGGAATGTATTTCCCTGTTCAGAAGAGAAATAAACCAGTTACAGCAGTGCCAAAAAATCTTTAAAAAAAATAATAATAAATTACCTGTCCAAGGTTGTGACGGAAAATGCCCTAAAGTCCTTGAACTTCAACATGACCTCTATATTACTAAGAATACTGGCACATCCTGTACCTACAGTAACTTCATAAGACTTGACACAGTTGAAGAGAAACTGAATTGCAAAAAAGAAAAGGCATTTCAAATTGAACTGAACTACACTTTACCCAAAGCTGAAAACTTGTGTTTTTAAGATAACCAGTAGCTATCAACAGAAAATACCACAAAAACCTTTTAACAAATACCAGGTAATACAACTGAATCACATTCCTATTGTCTAGAAAGTGAAAGTTTTTTGGTTTGTTTTAAGCTGCTGCATGACCTACGATGTCCATACGCTACAACTAGTATCAACCTCTGTACACCTTAGCAACCACAGGCTTTGGGCAGGAATGCAAACAGTAAACAAAATGAATGGCTATGAGCCCCTAGAGGACAGTCATTACTCTTACAGCACAAAACAAAATAGCTTGAGCCTCTCCATGCCAGGGATACAAGTGTCTTCTCAGGCATTCACCCATTCTCTCCCTCTTTCAAGTGACAATGTGTATTATTTTGTTTGTCTTTTCTTACAGCATTACACAATTTTAATATAGCCATTTTGTTAACAAAGAACAACAAATGATTAAAATCCTGTAAGAGATTACTATAGATATACACTATTTTAGGAATATCTGGAATGGCAGACAGTCACTAAATGTTAACTGCCCATGAACTTGACCTTGTCCCGTGGTAATCAACCTTTTTGAGCTGTGTTCAGGCTACACATGTATCTACTTAGAACAAAACAACCATTTATGGTAAATGAAAGACCATTTAGCTACATTTATATTTGACATATCCCATTTTAAAAACTGCAGAAGCAGCAACAACAACAAAAAAGTAAGCATTACTTTTCTTAGGTTTTTAACAGCTTCCAACATTTATAGTGAAAGCCAGTTTTGAAAACATGCAGACATTCTAATTTCACAGTGATTCTAACGTGGAATAAAAGGTTATAAGAGAAATGAGTTTCAATTGAACTAAAGGTTTGGATCACATGTTTAAACGTACTCCTATAAAGAACCTTTGCATGCTCAAAAGTGTCATTGTGCCTGTGCTTTCGACCAAACAGCGACCTAGGACATGTATAACTCATAGACAATTCTTTTTTTTTTCCCTCAATATAATGCTTGATTTTAGGCCACCTATGGTTAAATGCTCTTTCTGCATGCTGCTGTGCATCTCAGACCTTCTCACAATCACCCCCCATGGTGCGCTGAAAATAAGTGTCTTCAGTGGTGCCTCCATGTATATTCAGCACTAAGACTTTCAACAAAAGTGCACATACAAAGTCTTCCTTTCCCATGCTATTTCACCTCTCATGTAGCCGCAAAGGTTTTCTGATACTGAAGCTAGCTTTCCTGTCCCTGTTACTCCATTTGGATCTCTCCCTGTAAGCTGAATAACACCATACCCCCATACCCTCCAAACAAATACGACTCACCTAACCCTTTATGTCTGGATAGATAGATAGTTCTAGTATTATTGGAGCAGTGCTCATGTGTCAAGTGTTTAAACACGAAAATGCGCTCAATATGCACTACAGCAAAGAATGACCATTTTTCAGAGATGGTTTTCTTTTGTTCTTTGGAATAATTTCCAGATAATGATTTGAGTCTCTCATTTGTTTTCATATCTTTTACATGCACATAATATGTTCTATATATTGTGATTGGTCAGTTGTCTTCTGAAGTAATTTTGAGGTAACTATCACATAAATATCAACAGTACTGTATTTATCATAAAGAGAAACCCCTTGTAGAATTAAAACTGTCTGGAATTATGTACTTTCATAGGAACTTTGAACCATTTATGCCTGTTGAATTTACTTCATAGTAACAACGACATCGTCGGCTAAACAGTTTATTATAAAAGCCGATAAGAAACAACTTGACTGTAGCAGTCAATTGATGGTCTTGAAAAAAATGAAATCACTGTGCAGTGCCATAAAAGCCAATTGCTTAGTCACTTTGCACTGCCTTAATCTATTTCTAATGGTACATCATTCAAAAATGGATTGTGGCCTTGAGTTTGCCCTGGTATTGTAGTAGTGTAATATGAGCTAGCTGAAGAAGGTGTGTGTGTGGGGGGTGGTGGTAACTACATAACAAGCTGGCCTCCCAGACAGAATGTTAAACCTCACTTCTGACGTCAGACCACGGCTGGGTGGAATCCCTTGATATATAAAGTTATGTGCTAGAATTTGGAGGAGTACATTCCTTTTATGGTATGATAACAAACCAAGCAATACACATGCTTCTAATGAACAGGAGTAATCTCAGGAACACTGGATGAGTAAGCAAGTAAGGTTACTGGTGACAATGGTCACATTTGACAATACAGAACTAAACATGAAACACTGTTACATTTCCCTTGCATTTTGGTTTCACAATCTAATAGTTAGGGGTATAAAGACATATATGCAAAAATAATTAAAAAGATTAGTTCAGAAGCAAACAGCTCCAAGCTAAATTCCTTACTCAAGACTTGTTTTTGGAAAACATCATGAGAAAGATAGTAGACCAATAATGTTTGGAATAATACGTAATGCTAGCGTTTATCAAACACATATATTAAAACATACTAAACTATAGTTACTAAACAAGATGATGCTAGGCACAAAAATAATGACGCGAACATTGATTACAACAAGCACTTATGCGCAATGAAACAGACCCTCCTAAATAATGTATTTATGGTACCAGAAACACACACAAATAATAAAAACACAAATTGACTAGATGCTGTAAGCATGGATTACGTAGAAAGAATAGTGCTGAAGCATAGCAAATGACAACACTCGTCATGCAATACCCGGGGACTGTATATACTGTGCTAACATCCCTGCTTACGTGTGCAGAGTTAAAACAACACAAAATGGGTAAAAGACAAGATTGAACAAGTAGCTGAAAAACAGTGTTGAGCAAAATATGGTTAATTACAAATGGTTGTACCGCACTACATGTGCAGACCCAAGCTTCCAATGTAGTTTTTTTTTTTTTTTTTTTTTTTTTTTATAACTTTTTGAGCACCGCATTTAAATCGGACCCGCACAGGTTAGTCTCATCAAGAGATAATAGAGACAGAAATGATCCTGAAAAATAATAATAATAATAATAATAATAATAATAATAATAATAATAATAATAATAATGCAACATATATTTTGTATTTGTGAACCGCTATGGAAATAAAGTTAATCGATTTTTCTCTAGAAAAGTTTTTTTTTTAAATGAGGCAGTACGCCAAATTGAAATAGGGGGCGCAATTTGTTAATCTATATACTGTACACTGTAACACTAATTTTTACTGACTTTACTTAGATGGATAAGAAACCTATATATTTTTTTTTTCCTGAGTCAAAACTCAGATGATAGTATGTGGTAATATATTTTATATATATATATATATATATATATATATATATATATATATATATATATATATATATATAAAATAGTTGGTAAATGGTTGGTAAATCTTGTCTTGTTCCATGTTGATCTTGCAAGTTTGATATAAGTTGGAGTTATTCTTGGGTTCAAAAAACTGGTAAATCTTGTTAGTTCTTGGAAGCACTGTGATGTTATTTTTCGTATGGAAGTCATAGTTCTTAAGTAGCAGTAAAATATATATGTAAAGTTTGAGAAAAAGGAAAACTGCTGTGTACCAAAATGATCAATAAGAAAAAAGAAAAAAATTAAAGGATATTTCAGGTACTTAAAAGGTAGAATAATTGATTACAAATCAATTATCAGGACGTTTCGGACTACAAGTCCTTCATCGGCTGATACACACACACATAGCTGGTATATATAAAATGAATATGCCTCTGTAATAATATACTACTGTACAAAAACTATTAGTAAATGATTTTATGATGCATAATCAAGCTGTTTTATGTTTTTTAAGGATATTAAGTTTAACAAAAACATTCCAAAGACTTAAACTCTCTACCTTGTGTCCCCTTCCATAGTTAAACACTTGTACAGTTGGTTTGCCCCAAAACATTTCTAAATCAAATCAGTTAATATTTTGCCACCTGCCCATTTAACAACTGAATTTCAAAATCTAACGAACCTGAACGCCCCCCCCCCCCCCAAAAAAAACTTCCAATTTCCCCCAACCATTCAATAACAACAAAGATTATCTGTAACACTTGCTGCTGCACCGCAACACATGCAAACTTGCAGACAACTGTGTCAATCAAATTGTAACAACATACTGTGACTGAGCTTTACAGTTCAAACCAAAAACTTGACAAGTTTGTGTCTACGGCACCGTTCCACATGACAGGTATTAACACAAAAACATACGTATACTTCAGCGCGGGTACTTACTTTATACTTCATCTTGAATGGCTGTGTTTTATTTACGTATTTATTTTTTATTTGTTTTAATATCCGCTTTGGTAATCAGAGAGAAGACATCTGAGATGTGATGCTTAATTTCTTTAATAATGTAAGCCGAGCATAGAATTTAAATGTTGTCCAAACTGTAGTTCTTAGTTCCAGACACTTCAACGAGGTTTCTGGAGTAACTGATCCAAATGATTTCATTACTCCAGCAGTAAGGCTGAACTCGTTTACGTAATCCGGCCACTATTGGACAGGCTGTACTCGTCCCCTCCTACAGCCTAAAGAGAGAAAGTCCTTCGTGACGGATTCGTCCTGATTCGCTTCCTGCAACCCCTCAAGGAAAAAAGAGGGGGTGCTCAGTTTAATAAACTGAGGTATTGAGCCCGCAAAGAACGATATCTAACAATGTTGTTTAGTGCGCCCTAGCAGCTGCCTCATAAATGCACTTATTTCAACGGCATTCATTCACTTTACTTTCTCTGCATGACATCGACATAAGAAACAAAACGTTTTTTGTTAACTTTGCTTTCTGCCGCCCACCCTGCTGGAATCTTTTGTTTCTGGTCCAGTTTCTGTTATGTTCACTTTTAATTTGGGCAATATAGCGTTTACCCAATTATCATATAAGGGATACAGAGTTTACTCATTTCTACTCTCCTGTGATATGCAAATCCTGGATTAAAGACGCAAGATATTGCGTGTGTGTGAGTGTTCTGTGATTGTTTGTTTATGTTCTGTTAATGTTATGTTGTTAGGCACACGGGACCTGCAGGGTGGTGCTAGAAGCCTTCATCCTTGACCACGAAAGGTCGCTCACAGAACTGTTCAGTGAAGTGCACCGTCGGGTCTGTGACTATTCAGACGTGAACAGCACCTGAGAGGGGAAATAACTGTATGGGGGGCTCTGGTTGGCTGAGGGCCAATAGCAATGTGTCTGTTCATATTTATCTGTTCAATCTATCTGTTCAACTCCACTAAACAGGGGCGTTTACCCACTTTCTTATTTACCACTACACCACTGCTTACAATGGTACTACACAAATTAAACATAACACCACAGACAGTTTCACATTTCAGGTTGAGGTTAAAACCCTTAATAATACACAGTACAGCAGCATTCAACTACTACAGTTGCATGGATGGGGTTAAACGAAAGCTGATGTTTTGGCCACTATCACTAAAGTAACCTTGTTTCATCAACTTTACCTTGACATCTAAAAGTTACTCACAGAACTTGACAAGAACAAAAAGAAAAACACACACAAATACACACACACACAAACACACACACATACACACACACACACACACACACACACACACACACACACACACACACACAATAACTTAAGACACTTGGTCTCTGCTAATCAGCCCATCTTCCATGTAATAGATCCACTAACTTATTACTTCCCTTCATTTGCATGCAAACAGCTACATCCCAATGTAGGTGTGAATGGATTTCTTCAACCTCTACCTTAGTTACAAGTCTCCCTTTCACATAAACAGATAGGAATAAAAAAACATTATACAGTAATGCATTATACAATGCATCTGTACAATTGGAATGAGTGTATTTCCATGAAGAATGCTGGACCAATAAGAAGGAAACCCAAACGGAAGTGCATGCCTTTGCAAACTGTTGGTGTACATTCCATTGTCAACATTCCTTAGCTGTGATGTAATCTACCCTGCCCTTGATTGTTAAGACAACATCATGTTAGAGCATTTTTTCTCTAAGACATTCACTGTGAACCAATGCACAAGCCTTTAAACGTATCTACTAAAGGCACCACCTTTTAGGTAGTTATACTGTAATAGTTACATTTTAAAAGAATATCCTATTGATTTATCAATGTGATTGAACTAATCCTGACATTTCAAAACCACATGGTTAAAGGAGTACTGTACAACCAGTCGTTCAGATCTCATTTAATTTCAATCAGAAAAATAATAATTTCAAAATCATAATGAGACATTTTATAAGCTCCATAACACACATGAAGGTGTAGGTGGGTCGGATACAGTCCACTCACAGGTGGTGGAAGACACAACACACCTGAGAAATCACTGTCTGTTTTAAACATGTCCAGTAAAAACATTAATGTGAAGTGCTCATTGGTGACTGCCAGGAAGGGTACCACATTGAATGTAACCACTCAAAGCTGACAGGCATGTTTTGTAAATTGAAGATACAATAATTAGGCTGTTAAATGAACGTTAGCCTGATTTATTTCTGATTTCACCTTGGGACAGTTAGCTTCATTATCTGATAATAAACAGCTGCTTTTACATTTTGGGGGGGAGGGTGAACAGTTTTTTAAGTTCTCTACAAGTATGTATGTATTCAAGCCATACACATCTTATTATGGATACTTTAAATACATCTTTACTCACATATGTGCACACCAACGGAAGGAAATGGGTTGGTTGAGTAATATACAGTATGTACATATACGTGTGTGAAAACCACAATGTACTTCTACTAGGAACATGTCTTATAGTCCTTCCTGAGTGGCTGTTATTAAGGGTGCACATTTAGCAGGTGCTAGTGTTACAGCGACTGCACACATCACTAAAAAATCACGCCTGTGTCCCAAGCCAGGACATCTGCCAAAAGGACTTGTAAAACCGGAGTTGACAGACAGGAAAAGGAGGCAACAAAAATGCACGGTAACGCAGAACAGATGCTCCTCCTTGGCCAGTGTCTCACATATTGTCAATTCAGCCTAATCTCAAAGTATAAGGCCAAGAGAACTTCATATGATTTGATACTATGTCTGCTATAATGTAACAGTAAGGGCTCCATGGTGTACAGTAAATAAGAACTGGTCACTGCTGTTTGTATTAACCAGAGGAATCCTGGTTCACAATGCTAAAAAGTGTCAGTGATGCATGCTGTTTGCAGAGAGGAGCCGTGCATGGAGTCTGTATGGAGAAGCAGTTCACTAGTGGCACCTGTTTGCCAGCTGCGCTGCTTTGATCAGTCAATTAGCATCGGGACTAGTGAAAATAAATACCAGAGACCGTGGAGTTTTACAACGCAAGAAAATATGGAGTTGATGTCTTGGATCAGATGGTACGGAAGTATTCCGTGAAAGCTGGCTCCCGATGGTGGTCTGTTCAGGTGTTTTACAATGTATTGGACCATCCTGGTTCACAATGATATGAAGTGTCAGTGATGCATGCTGTTTGCAGAGAGGAGCCGTGCATGGAGTCTGTATGGAGAAGCAGTTCACTAGTGTTCTGGAACTGCAGTTACCAGGAAGGTCTATTGACTCAAATGGGAGGTTGGGTTACACAATCATCTTGGATCCATCCCTGTGTAATGTGGCATTACTTATTCACAAAGAGGATATAGTGGAGGTGGGTGCCTGAAGATATGCGTTTCTTCTAGAGAACCACATGTTCAATTGTGACAAAACTTGCTAATGACCTTCTTTAGCACAGATTATTGAGTGTCTCATAATCTGTGGGTATATGGAGACACTCTGTTTGTCTCTGTATCACCATCCATATGTCACACCAAGAGTTTATTCACGTTATTGAGAGCATCAGAATCTAGAGGCATATGAAGGCATATGTCTAGATGTCAAACTTACATTTATTCATGTGCTTAAAGTGGATACAAGTCTTCATCTATCTTTTCATGTTAAGATGTGGTGGGGGATGAATTTGGAATATTTCTGCACATCCTGACTTGCAGCCGGAAGAGGACATGGTGTGTGGTAACATACCTTTTAGTTGCTTGTGGTGACAGAGCACAGATAACATTACAAATTTCTTCCAAAACTTGTAACTGTTTTTATTCAGTGTTAAGTAAAAAATATAAATGAAAGGAATGCTTATTCTTTACAAATAGTTTCAAAGACTGGTGGAAGCAGCTTGCAAAGAGACTTGTCATGGTTGAGCTCTTATACATACACAAATGAAAATAGCTGATCTGCATTAAAAATCTACCATCTTCTGGAGAAAAAAAAAACCGAATCTGATAAATAAGTTATTGTTTTGAGATTTGGAGTTTAGCCAATACCGTAAATAGTCAATCATAAGATCTGAGCTTAAACTATAAGTCCTTGTATACACACAGCCTACATGTGGTCGCACCTTTATGTGGTTTGCTGACACACAGATTGGTCCCGCACAACAGGAGTTTTAGGAACAATTCAGTTTGGTTTATTATTATTATTATCCACATTTACTGCATGTGTTTACTAAAAACAGAAACAAAACCACAGCAGTTGGTGCTTGTTCCATTTCTCTATATGTTGTAACAGCAGTAGCACTGTAACATGCCTTCTGATGGAGGACTCACTCGGCCTGAACAGGAACTTTTATTTCTGCATTCTGAGGAAGGGATTCAAGGATAGATGGATCTTTTTAATCATGTGTCTTGTTGAAGAGGCATTCAAAATAATACATCATATTGTAATTTGTATCAAACATAGTATACATGTACATTACCTAAAATAACATACTGCTATTAGTACTGTACTTCTAGACCTAACTGCCACTTGCCACAACCATAACAAAAGCAGTTTTGAAGTACCAATACCATGGTTTACATTATGCCTTTAGAAATATTTACTGACAAAACATTAAATAACCCAAAGGTTAAACCCACTGAATAAGTTATAACCACTAGGAACTACCAAACAATAGGATTATGGGGTTTACCCTCTTATTAGTGGGAGTTTAGGCATTTATTCCACAACAAGCCATGACACATCTGTTTATGCTGTTAATGCTGTATACAAAATGTATACTGAATCTTATATTGGTTCAAAGTCAATTGATTGTTTTTTTTTCTGAATTTGCAAGATCTCCCCTCTGTATATAGGCTTCTTCGTTGATGTAATGTTTCAGCTAATTAACATGCTTCTTTGTATGTATTTGAGCTTGACAGATAACATAAAGCATCAATGTCTAACTAAAAAAAATGCAAACTACAGAATGGGTCTCATTCATACATTTCTTTGCCTGTTTACCATGGATCTTGTGAAGAAGATGACTCCCTAGTGACTCAAGGTTTACCTCCAGTTGAGGTTCACGTGACACATTTTCTGAACTGCATCTTGGCAGTGTTCAAAATGGCAGTTTAGGAATCTTTGGTATGCGCAGGCCGGAGAAAGCACAGAACAGACTAACAGTTAATGGGGTCCCAGAGTGGCTCATCCAGTTAAAGCGCTGGTGCTGGGAGTGCAGGATGAGTCATACAGCTTGGACAGTGCAGGTTCATGTCCGGGCTGTGCAATGAGGCCGAACTTTACTGGGGACTCCGAAGGGGGCGTCACACTGGCTCTGACGCTCCCGCGGTGGTGGATGGGAAACCGTCAGGGACTCCTTCCCCTCATCGCGCAACAGCAAATCCTACTGGCCAGACACCAAGCACATTCAGAGTGGATAAAAAGCAGGACTGATCTCTGTTCTCCGGGATCGGTAGCCTGCCCAGCTCTGGATTGCTCGGCGTACAAGTGTTTCTGGCATTAGGCGTGTGAGATCGAAGGACACTCACACACCCTCAGAACATCTGTGCCTTGTGGGGACTTGCTGTGGTGAGAAGAAAAAACATAATTGGACATTTTAACACTAGAAGCCCTGCGGAAGTCATTTTGGCGGTTTTTGGTTTTAAAATGTAATTTTCTCCAGTCGTGTAACACATATGGGGCTGTGTGTTCATGCACCTTTCTGTCCGTATGTGTTAAATATTCTCACAAAGCATTAAACGCCTAAGTGCAGAAATAAAGGATATATATTACATTATACCTAAAAGCCCCAGGAGCAGTCAAATTATTTTTATTTACCAGTCCACAATGTGTTTAACTGTAATTAGATTAGTCTCTATTCTCTGCCTAAGTGAATGACTGACAGTCTATTGTTTTTCAATCAGCCTTTTGAAAGGCTGGCACCTGTTTGCCAGCTGCGCTGCTTTGATCAGTCAATTAGCATCAGGACTAGTAAAAATAAACACCAAAGACTGTGGAGTTTTACAACGCAACAAAATATGGAGTTGATGTTTTGGATCAGATGGTACGGAAGTATTCCGTGAAAGCTGGCTCCCGATGGTGGTCTGTTCAGGTGTTTTACAATGTATTGGACCATCAACTCCTGGGTACTTTACAAAGAATGCACGGAGAAGAATCTACCAATGAGAAAATATATTTTACAGTTAGCACAGGAACTTCGCAAGAAGCATTTGGAACAGAGTTAGACTGCCAAGCGTGTGCCCACAGCTGAAGCTGGCAACCCCGCTGAGAGCCGCAAGAGACGCCAATGCCAGGTTTGCAAGTGCAATAAAAATAAAACTTCGGACAGCTGTGCCCTGTGCAGAAAGGTGGCGTGGAGAAGCGCATTATCTATGTTGATTGTGAACAGCCTTGGACTCAAGAAAAAGAAATTAGACATTTTTGTATAACTTCTTGTGCTGTGCGCTTCTGTAAAATGTTTTCTTCTAAGTTTATTTATCTATGTTTAGTTGCTTTTGCGCATCTGATAATAAACCGAATGCTGTTGAAAAGTTAAAAATGTATCGCTATCGTTTCAATTTTATAAATATGTATGTTGTAAACCGATGTCTGTTCAGATGTTTATTTATTTACATTTTCTTGTTTTGGTTTGTAAAATAAATGTTTCTATCTATCTCTCTATCTATCTATCTCTCTATCTATCTATCTGTATATATATATATATATATATATATATATATTGTAAGGAAGCAGGTTGGGTGAGACAGCAGGGAGGGGGTTAAAACCTCCCTGCGAGAGAAACCTGTGTGGAATGCACTTTTGTTTTGGATTGATTGGTTTATTGTTTGAATTGTTTTGTTTAATTGTTTTATTATTAATTATCATCCGCACCTGGGCGTTATTAAAAATTAGACCCAGGTGTGGGGTTTAAAAAGAGAGCAGGCAGTCTGCTCGGGGCTGCTGAGTGGAAGGAGGCAGAGAGGTGTGCTGTCTCCGAGTAGCCATTGAATTAACGTAAGTGCTGTGTTAAACCGGGGTTTTTGAAAAGACGGGGAAACAGCTTAGCTGTCCCGTGTTAGTCAGGGAGTTCCTGTTTGTGTAGTTAGTGCTCATAAAGAGCTAGGTGTTTGTTTTTTGTATTTGTTGTTTTGCTGTTTATTAAAATAGCGCAACCGCGCAAGAAAAATCAATTTCTGTGTGTTGGGTCACTGTTTTTAAAGGGGCAACGAACTCGAGAGAGGTGCAATTCATTACAATATATATATATATATATATATATATATATATAGATATATATATATCTCAGTTGCACCCCAGGAGAGACATGTTTGTGCCAGAGAAAGCTGGCACCAAAGGCTAGTAGTGAGCAGTGAGCAGCATAGAGCTTTTACACCAATCTAAATGCACAATTAGACAACCTTTCAAAATCATTTAACAAAATAGGAAGTTTCAGCTCTTAATGGCACGTTATGTAACACTCCATCACCCATGCTAAATTACCTGATTCAGCTGATGTATACTGTATCTAGGATTTGGTAGGCTGCCTCACACACCAAGTGCCTGATTGTAATATTTTGTACAAAGTAAAAACTTGCTTTCTTTGTCCTTGGAAGCAACCTTTGTACAAAGGAAAATAAGATTATTGCACAACCCCTGCACTCACTTAACAACATTTTCATGGAACTTGAAAAGAAACCCTGTTTGCACTGGGCCACTATATTATTCTCATCCAGATGTCAGCAAAGCATTCATGAGTGATACTGTGTACAAATGGAAACTTTAAAATTTAAGGGTGGCAGTGCCAAACGATGGGCAAAAAGATTCTAGAACTATCACCTCTGCTCATAGAGAGCACTGTCACGTATATGCAATTTTATTAATTGATTATTATTCTACAGCCTGGGTCTTAAACCTGAACCTGAAATGTTATGCCCATAAACCATTTTTAAATGTAGCTATCTGTCCAGGACAAATACTATGTTATCAATCTGCAGGTTTCTGAATCTACAGTTTGCGCTAATTTTCAATGACATGCATCAGTTAAAGTGGCGTTAAACTTCAACTCATGCATGATGTGTGTGTTACAGGTCTCAGCTGAGTGTCTGAGGAGCCCTGTAACTGAAGCACACACCAATGTGTGTGTTTACTCTGCCCAACACAATTTAAGCATGTCATACATTCATTCAATATGAAGCAATTTACTAATGTTAAACTACTGTGTCACAATGGGATTACTACAGCCACGGTATTATGGCTCACACAAATTTAACTGTCAACAACCCGATTATTTTTTCAGGATCTACGGCATTCAGGTCATGTTGCTAGGTAGAAACACTAAACCACTGTTCTAATTAAAAATGTAAATTTGTTACTTTCAATACCCTTAGTCATTTTGAAAGTTAAACGTAAGCTTTAGGACTTGACTGACCTCCTCTCGACCCAGACGCGTGTACGTCGAGGAACAAAAATAGCGGTTAAAGTTACTAATCATCGGAATATGAAAACGTCACAGCTATAATGCTTCACTGATAACACAATAGCTGTCCATCTCCATGAATTTCCTTATTCCCACCCTCCAGAGCCATTGATTTGTCAACATTCAGACTGAACCCGCCCCTTGGATCCGTTGCAAACAGCTATTGGTTAGAAAACCGAGTAAAAACCGAGTAAACTGATCAAGTTGTAACTGCAATGCTATAATATTAAGCAGGTGTTTGTCTTTGAGACTGTATAAAGTAGGACAGTCAGACAAAAAACTAAAATGCTACTCAACAGGTTTGAAATTGCGTGTTGTTGACCTGTAACAAGCTCCAGTACGTGACTGGAGACGAAACAAAGACAAACTTAAATATGGCGAAAGAAAAACGAGCTGATAGAGGAGGAACGTGTTTATGACCCGATGTACAAGAAAATATTTTGTTTGAGTGGAGTACTTTGAATGACTTTAATACATACTGTAACTTGTTCTAATTTTCAGTGCAACGCAGTGGTACACTTGTAAAGTATGAGTATGGTTATGGTTCTGATTAACAAAACAAAATTAATGTATTTGTACAGCTGGAAATGTAATGCAATTGTACTGCACCGTATGCAACACTAAGATGTTTTGTTTAATGGGTATTAGATGGTGCACTGTTTAGTTTATTCTTTTTTTTTGCTTTTTTAATTGATGCAAGCAGCACTGTTAATACTTTTGAACTAATACAACAAATATGTAAAAGCCAATGCAGCTGGAACTATTGTCTAAGTATGGTTTTGGAAAACATTTTCAGTAAAGAAGATATGTTCTTGAACTTGTTTGAGTACTTGATAAGTTAAAATAAAATTGGTTAATACAAATGCGATGTTGGATGTATAACTTGATTTTAAACTCTGTTAATTATTACTTTTTAAATCCATTCAAGTACCATTTGTCAGTGGTTTACACTGTTACTACTGGAATTTACAGTACTGTAATAGTATTATATCTATATTTTGATGTATTTCGTCATTGCATTTAAATTTACTTGAACCAATTATTTAGAAAATTTGAAAAACGGAATAGTTTCTAGCAGTTTAACTAAAAACCAAAAACAACCCTCGCTCTTTGACAAGCCACGACTCACGGGTAGAGGTGGGGGCACTGCTGTTATTGTTAAGTCTGTGCTTGCTGCCTCAACTCTCTCTCTCCAAGTCTTCTCTTCGTTTGAGCATCTCGCTATCAAGCTTCCCTCTCCCATGTCCCTCACCCTTGCTGTTATCTATCGTCCACCAAAGAATAACTCTGCTTTTATTGCTGAGTTCTCGCAATTCCTCTCCCTAATCTGCACTTTAACTGACACAATTCTACTCCTAGGTGATTTCAACATCCATGTCAATTTGCCTTCTTCCCCTCTAGTGACTGACTTTGTCATGCTCCTGGACTGTCTTGGGCTCTCTCAATCTGTCAACATTCCCACACACACCCGTGGACACACCATGGATCTGCTCATCACCAGGGGTCTTGATATCTCCAATCTCTCAGTCTCAGATATCTCTCTCTGATAATTTCTTAATCACTGCCAATATTAATCTTCCCGCACCTTCAGCTACTACGAATACTGTTATTTCCTTCTGTCCCAAAAATCTGCTAAATCCTATAATACTCTCGGAATGTGTCTCTTCTTCCCCTCTGACTGGACCGATCACCTCAGTAGCTACAGGCGTGCGCTCGCTGCTGCCAGGTTAAAGTACTTCTCTGAAATCCTATCTGTGGGACATGGTAAACCAAATATTCTCTTCAAAACCACTGATCAAATCCTGCATCCAGCAATCGATCCCATTCATCCTCCTCTCTTACCTGCCATGATTTCTCCTCTTTCTTTTGGAACAAAATTGATACTATTTATTCTACGCCACAAACCCAGTATAGTACTTGAGCACCTTGACTCCCCTCCGATTGCCCCTCCTGCTCTCTCTTCCTTCTGTCCTCTCGGAAAAGTCTGTTTTCAAATTCTTGGCCTTGATCATGACGAAGTTTCGGCAGGGTACCCAAAGCGAGGGATGAAATCGTGAAATCTTCTCTGTTGCTGTTTTTCTTGATTGATTCCTAGCTTGGTAGGCCTGAGCAAAGTGGATAAAATGGTCTACTAGAACCAGTATATAGTCATAGCCTCCTGTACTAGGTTCGAGGTGAAGATATTCCACTGACACTAATTCAAATGGAGCACTTGTCTTTATGGAACCCATGTCTAAACAGAATAAACAGAAACATTCCTTACGGAAGCGAAACCTTCACACAGGCGTGGCTGTTTGTTATTGCGTCGGCTCACGAATGGTGGTCAAGCATTTTGTCTCACTCAACCCGGATCAAAGCGTGTCGACCCACATCCTGAGGTGGGTAAGTGAATCAGGTCCGTGGTTTCACACTACACGGTTAGCCAGGACCCGGGTAGGAGTGCCAGTGTGAAAGGGGCTTAACTTTATTGTTCACCGGTCTCTCTTTGCCAAACACAATAGTCCAAAACGAAACTTTAAGGTGCAGTCCTCCAAACCCGACACTGATAAATAAATGTAAATATTTCAGTCTTACATTAACATGGCATCCAAGCAAAGCATTGTGAGTAATGTTTTTCTCATACTGATTTAATTTTGTACTTTGCACCTTACACATTTTGGAGTGCGTATGCTTTTTCTTAGTAAATCTACTTCATTAAAATAAAAGCAATGTTTACGGTTTTCAGTCTGTTTTCTGGGGTACACCGCTCACAATACTTTAGTTATTTGTTTATTTACTTTTAAATAAAGGCTACTTATTTGATCTTTTTGGTAAGAAACGATTTCTGCGCAATAACTGTAGATAAAGCATTCTGTATTGGAAGCCACACAATTATTATTATTATTATTATTATTATTATTAATGGATAATTTAGAGTTATCACTGACATAAATGATGTTGTTATGATGTTTTCTTTCCGATTTAGTTCCTGAGAGTAATAGTCGCCAGAGTTATTATTATTGAGGTGTACTTGCCGCTAATGCAAAGCTTGTCTTAATGTTGTCGTTATTATGCCGGCCAGTGACCCGCTGTGGCGGAGTGTCCCGCCCCTATGTAGTATTATTTGTATTTTTGTTTGCGGCGCGGATAAAAGCGCCTCGTCTTTTATTATTATATTTAAAAACCCTGTGAGGATGCATGGCTGATCAGATACTGATTATTTAACTAGCTGACAGTCATGCATCCTTACCAAACACGTGCAGACTCTGGCCGAGGGATAATAAGATAATTAACAACTAGTTAATCCCTCGGCCAGAGTATATAAACCTGCAGCTCTCTGCACTCGGGGTTGAGTGTAGAGAGTACGGGAGAGCGGAGAGAGAAAGAGCGCGAGGAGAATAAGAGATAATTAACAATTGCTAAAACGTGCTGGATTAGCCAGCACGACACTTACTTGTTTGTTTATTCGTTTGGCCCTCGTGCCCTTTTATTTGGTGTTTTGTTAAATCTTTTGTTTTTGTTTTGTTTATTAATAAATACGCTGAGTGCCGTAGCATTCAGCTTCACCCGCCCATCCACTGTTTTGGTGTCAGTTACTTCCTGGTCCGTGACGTCACCACACCTCACCACTGCGAGCCAGACTGTCACACCCGCGTTTACAACTGTATTGTCATATTTGCTACATTTTCTATAAATTCTCAAAATAATAATAATGAATATGATAAAGGCATTTCGCTAAATGAGACGTTTCCAAATAGCATAAAAAGCAATGAAGTTGATATGACCCATTCTCTGGTTGAATTGAAAAATAAAGAAAAAAAAACCGGTAAATTGTTTCTAAAATAAACGTCGATATTAATCAGCGATTTCATAAAAAAATAAAAATCGAATAGTAGCAAGCCTAAATATAATCTACGAACATTTCAGTTTTCAGAAACTTGTATTTGGTTGATAATACGAAGCAATGGTCCTACTTAAAGAACATTGAAATGTGGCTTAGCAAGTTTTTCAAAGACACTCCTCAATTTATATACATTCTTTACTTTTTGTTCTTTAAAGAAAAACATATACCATGAACTAAAACTTTAATAGGGAACGTGAAGCAGCAGGGTAATCTCAATACAATCTGGCTCACGTGTAAACAAAGTAATTGCATTTGGCTTATCGGGGAACCTTAGAGGTGTCATTTTTTGTTTCTCTCCTTTTCCAGTCTGAAAGCTGCATTTTATCATCTCACTACTAATCTGTGAGACACCTTTTCCTGTTCCAAGTTAATGGAGTTTTCTTGATCGGAGCCTCTCAGGGCTCATTCCAGACCTCAGATTAGCCTCTTCTTATTGTCTGGTCTGCACTGCCTGACAGCAGCTCCTCCCTAGGCTACCCTGAGCAGTGGTGACATCATCTCCTCTGCTTTGGCTGCTGCTGGCACTTTGTGATAGAGGGATAAAAGGAGTCTTAGTCACGTCAATCAGATAAGTACCATTCCCTGCCAGACATCATGCCTCTGATTTTGGTTTTATTCACAACTATAAATATATAAAGCCTTTTCTTTGTTCTTTTTTTTGTTTGTTTGTTTAAACTAGGTCTGTGTAGTTGAGCTTGAAAATGCAAACCTACAACTTAAAGTGTTGTGTTCAGTGTTACACAGATAACAACATTGTTGAATCAGCTTTAAAGTACTTTATTTCTTCTGTAAGACAAAAGGAAGTCTGTGTGCCGGTTACAGATAAAATGCAGGTATTTGGCTGGCTGCAAAATATTAATAAGTGGAATATTTCTTTTAAATCCACCTCTAGATTTTGTAAGGTTAACCATTGTTGTGGAAATACAATACACACTCTTATCTTTCCAAAAAAAGAGATGCTAACTTTTCTGTACTCCTGCCAGTACCTGCGGTGACCGGTGGAGCACGGAATTCTAACAATTGATTATACCATTATACTGTATCTCTATGATAGTGGCATAGTGGGAGACAAATAAGAAAAAAAAGCTGTTCCTTATGATCTGTAAGCATGCAGTACAAAGGAAGGGAAGTGCATTTTTGTTCATGGACTAGAGGACCACTATGAGATTGACTAAATTGAACAGATCCACAATTGCACGTTTGTTTGTACAGCCATATGGCTCATTCTGTTTAGTCTATAAACTATTAAATTGCCATTATAAAGTACAACCTCTGATGGTTTCAGACTCTTGACACATATTCAGGTTACCTCAAATAAATTATGACATGAACTGCTACTTTTGACAGTAGTTATAACTGTACAAACTTACTCTTTGTTTCATTTGGACCATACTCCATTGTTCAATTTTAGCCTAGTCACCACCTGTGTCTAGTTGATGCCAGTTTGTAAAAGATAACACTACTATATTTACCAATGGTTTTAGCTTGTATGCTTTGTTTTACTACCTGGGTGGCATTACTAACAGCAACAAACAAAAACTGGGCTTACATTACAAAGCACTGTATATCATAGAATAATAAGTCATGATCCACAGAACATTTTGACAATTTAAAGAAAACAAATGGGGTTTTGCTCCTCAAAATGAAGGCTTCCCAGAGTATATGTTAAGTGTGTCAAAGAATGGTCTGACTGTTTACAACCTATTAAGGGAAGAACATTAGCACTGCAGTGTTTTTAGCTATAACAAGCAGTAGGGAATTCACAGTGTATTGGAGACTATTTTAACTTCTAGGACTAAAGCTGCTACAGTTTGAAAACAAAATACACAATAGAAAACCATCAGAAGAAGAAAGCTGTCCAATTCAGTGTTTAACATGTTACATAAATTTAAAGTAATGATTTACTGCTACTGCCTTCTGTGAAGTGTTCATTATTGAAGTAAGTAATTGGATGGATATTTATTTCAAGTTCCGTGAGTACCATAGTAATGTCAAGATCTATGCTACTTAGACAGGCTACCTTGGTTACAGAAGACTACAGTAAAAGATAACCATGGGAGCTGGGATTATAAGGATGAATGTTTGAAAATCAATTCAATTCTAATGAATTTATCTTATGTGTTTCCAACACCAGTCATTTCTCTTTTCCTGTGGTTCTGAATTATGTATCAAAGGCTCCTCAGAGATTGATAGCTGGACCTCTTTTGGAAACAAAATAAAATGTGAATTAAGTACAGACAGCAATCCCCTCCATAACTGGACTTGAGCAGCTGCTTCCCAATATAAAGGGGAACGATATGAATGGAGCCAAGGACTTTGTACTGCTGATGTGCCAGAGATCATTAGGGGTAAAAAGATAAAATGTAAAATAAACCAAATAATCAAACTATAAATCTCTGACATTTTATTGAAGTGTTTGTCTACTTAACTATACAGTAGTTATAGCTCCGGATTTATGACTGTTATACACTGTGTACATTTTCCTAAAACAATGAAGTATTTTCCGTATTTAGCTGCATGTCTGAGAGTATAAGCATGAAAGACAAACATGAAATGACTGCTATCTTAAACTACTTGCAAGTATGGTTTCTTTTTCTAATTTAGGAACCAACTCAGTGAGCATCACCAGAAACCATAGTTTTTAAAACATGTAATTTATTCCATCGTTTTTTTTTTTAATCTTTTTAACCAAAGTGGTTGTTTGAGCAACCTGCTTTTTTGTTGGAAATAAACTAAATACAGTAGCTTGTCATCCATGTGTTTTTTTTTCTTCAGAGCTGTAGTTTTATTACTCTTACACACCCGAACCAACTGGCCAGCTGCAGGAAAATAACTCTTTGCTTTTCTATGGGGGTCATTCTACTGTGACAAGCAACAGACATGTATTTAGCTACACCTACACCCAAAACTCAGTGCACACAGGACATTATTCATGTTTTCTAAGGCCGGGCTCTGTTAAGATGAGGCTAGTGATTACTCCATTTGAACTCATCATTGTAATGGAAAGAGGAACGATATGTATTTCCATGGTAATATACACCAGTACACACATCAGTTCCTTGGATCCCTATGTTTTGCACGTTTTGTTTCTTTTGACACTTATATAAAATATCCCTAGTCCAATATGGCTAGCTAACCACTTACATACAGTACACATGCAGCACACATTATTGATGAATGTATAGTATTGTATTTTTTCAATTTGATATGGTTGTATTGCCAGTCCATGATAAAAAACAAAATATTCACTGTTTCTGTTTATGCTTGTGGAAAGGTGGTTTACAGTGCACAGGTGTAGTGGTGATGTGATTGTGAAACAGAAGACAGACAATAAAGTTCATGATCCAAACAGGTTTTATTTTATAATCCTGGTCTGGCGACCACAAAGAATAATCCCAGGCAATACACAGCAATGTGTATTGCACTGTTTCAAAATGGGTTGCAGTCCCAAAATAATAAGACACAGTTCGTAATTAATGAAACACAGTATAACACACAGAGGCACACGTTCACAAGTCCAGAGTGATTGTTATTGTGCTTGTGGTGAAAATACAATTTATTTATGTACAATGGTGCAGTGTTGTCCGGCCTGTAGTGACAGCTCTGGATCGTGTTAGCCGTCTAATAAATAACAAACAGTACAATTAGAACCGACAAAACAAACAAACACTAGACACTCATGGTAATATTTCGCTCATCCTTTAGCGTTCTCTTAACCATAAACAAAGGAACAAATCACCTAGCCACGTCCTCTTTCTCCTCCAATCCGCAGTTGCCACATCACTTTCCCTCTGGGGCGATGACTTAATGTACTGCAGCTGTGCCCCCTTCTAGATGGCCGACTTCCACCTAACCCTGGGAATGAATTATCAGGCCATCCACTCCAGGGCACTCTGTTCCCTTTACAGTGTATCCTCACAGGTCGGGAGGGAGATTTATCACCAAGAATCATTCTGTCTCTGTCACAATGCTTTATCTGCATTGCCGTGTAATGTCTCTAAAATAGCACCACTATAAAAATATTGCTCTATAGTTTAATAAAACATATAAATCACAAAAGTGAAGTCAGCTTTAGCAGTCAAGCTATTACGACCTACATATCTAAGACAGTTTCATGAAAGAAACATGTTTACTATAAAATCACAGCATGAAAATATCAGTCCTGATGATGTAAACCGCTATTCTGCCATAGCAAGTTTCTGGCCTGGAAGCAAGCAGATGACCTACATTTTTCCATTTGTGAGATACACCCAGATGTATATGTTATTGATGTCATATAATCCACCCCCCCCCACCCTACCTGCTCCCCCCAGAGAAAACCCCACTATATTGTAGTGCCTGTAACCATGTCAACAGAGAAATGCACCTCAGTAATTACTGTAACACTGAAGTAATTTCAGTACAAGAGTGTATATGACTTCAGGGTAGCAGGGGTTTGTAACAGGTGCCAAGTGAAGAGTTAACAGTTCATTTATGTCCAAACAAGATGAACGTGTGTAAAGAGATTTGTGTTTCATGTTGTGAACCCTACTCTGAATAAGGGGTCATACGCATAAGAACACACATACAAACCATCTTAATATCACTTCAAAGGGACTGAGCATAAATTATGACAATAAGCGGAGTTGAGATTATCAGAAGTTCATCATTATCTTAACAAACCAAATGACCATGTACACATTTAAATCAGTTAAAGTTCTCTTTTAATTCCTCGTACATTCCTGTATGTATTCTTTTTGTAGTAGAAGCCACTTGAGAGTTGTGCTAGGCATTCATGTTTTTATGAATCTTTAAGCTCATTGACGGGTGCGAAAAACATTTGTAATCAAGAGTTTGTTTGTTTTTCTCTCCTTTCTCGGATAGAGCAATTATTTCAGCCTTCATGGCTCTGTTTAAATCTTTTAATTTCCGAGACGTGTTCATTTTAATATGCACTGGTCAAAAAACCACTGAACATACACTTCTGATCGCCACGAGTCAAGCTGGGTGATCATGTGACCATAAGGCTGTCGAGTACAATGTATACAGAATGTGTCAAAATACAGTACAGTTGATGCAGGCATTTTGAAGTGGGGTGGAAATCAATTGTATGACTGTTACATTTACTTGATATTAAGCGGAGTGTGACATTAACCAGAGTGATATTATCAGGAGTTTGCTGACATTGACACCATTATATTGTGGTCGGGACATTTCAATTTGATGACACTAAGCGGGATGTTATATTAACCAGAGTGATATGAAGCAGGTTTGACTGTATATATTTATATACATAGAGGACTTCAGTCTCAATTTCTGCTTATCCAACACACTCAAGAGCCAACATTTTCCCCCCAAAAAGCCTATATAACTGTAAATAAAAACAAAAAACATTAGTGAAATTAATAATTGGTACTAATTGGACCTCTTCCTTAAGCAATGATTACTTCCTAGGTCAGGGCCTATCAGTCTGGAAAGGGTTACAAAGACATTTCTAAGGCTCTGGGGCTCCACCGAACCACAGTCAGAGCCATATTGTCCAAAAGGAGAAAGTTTTGGACAGTAGTGAATCTTCCCAGGAGTGGCCGTCCTGCCAAAATCTCTCCAAGAGCAAGGCGTAAAATCGTCCAGGAAGTCACAAAGAACCCGTAGAACAACATCCAGGGATCTGCAGGCCTCTCTTGCCACGGCTAAGGTCAGTGTTCATGACTCCATCATCAGAAAGACACTGGGCAAAAATGGGATTCATGGCAGAGTAGCAAGGCGGAAACCATTGCTCACTAAGAAGAACATGAATGCTCGTCTCAAGTTTGCCAACAAGCACCTGGATGATCCTCAAGAGTTCTGGAACAATGTTCTATGGACAGATGAGTCAAAAGTGGAACTTTTTGGCCGACATGGGCCCCATTATGGCTGGCGAAAACCAAACACTGCATTCCACAGTAAGAACCTCATACCGACGGTCAAGCATGGTGGTGGTAGTGTCATGGTTTGGGGATGCTTTGCTGTATCAGGACCTGAACGCCTTGCCATCATGAATTCTGCTCTGTATCAGATAATTCTACAGGAGAATGTCAGGCCATCCGTCCGTGAGCTGAAGCTGAAGCGCAGCTGGGTCATACAGCAAGACAATGATCCGAAACACACAAGCAAGTCTACATCAGAATGGTCTAAGAACAAGAAATTTAAAGTTTTGGAATGGCCTAGTCAAAGTTCAGACCTAAACCCCATTGAGATGTTGTGGCAGGACCTGAAACGAGCAGTTCATGCTCGAAAACCCACAAATGTCACTGAGTTGAAGCAGTTCTGCATGGAAGAGTGGGCCAAAATTCCTCCACGGCGCTTTGAGAGACTAATCAATAACTACAGGAAGCGTTTGGTTGCAGTTATTGCTGCTAAAGGTGGCGTAACCAGTTATTGAGTCTAAGGGGGCGATTACTTTTTCACACGGGGGCATTGGGTGTTGCATAACTTTCCTTAATAAATAAATTAAATATGTATCAAATTTTTGTGTTATTTGTTCACCTCAGGGTCCCTTTTATCTAATATTAGGTTTTGGTTGAAGATCTGATAACATTCAGTGTCAAAAATATGCAACAATGCAGAAAATCAGACAGGGGGCAAATACTTTTTCACGGCACTGTATATATATATATATATATATATATATATATATATATATATATATATATATATATATATATATATATATATATTTCCCTATATGCACAGTAGCCAAAAACTCCAGTTGAGGAGTTAGGGTTATGAATCCACACATTTAGTAATGGTCTCTTCCTGCTACTACCAATACCTGACGTGTCCTACATTTGTGTTTGCCCAACAGCATAAACAATCCTCCCAACTCGTCTTCTGGTTGCATCCATTTTTTTCAATTATAGACTTTCATGAAATGGAAACAGCAACACTTTATTTAAATATCCTCAAAATCCACTCACTGTAAAATCGGAATGCAAAAAATGTACAGACTGCAAACACCAAATCCTGCATGTGCTTATTATAAAAAAAGAATTGATACTGGGCATCTACCATGTTTATTATAAGAGAACTATAATTGGAAGTATGTAAAAGTGCCAACAATATCAATACAAGACTCAAGTATGTTGCTCTGAAACATTTTAGATAAGTGGGAATATGCTACATACTGTATAGTTACCCTCTATGAACATAAATGTTTGTATTTTTTATCTTGGAAACAGCCTCAGGTTTAAAACTACAAATGTTAAACTGTATAATTATTAAGCATGCACACCCACATTGTCATTAACTGTTTGCTTGTATACCTTAAAGTAGTAGTTTTCAACCTTTTTTTAGAAACCCTGTACCCCTTCTGTCTGGAGGTTTCAGCTCAAGAACTCCTTTACAATTTTAGCTCTACTGAATGGTACCACAGTTGCAATAAAATGTAGAATATTCTGTTTAGCAAATTACATTTGTTCCCTGTTTATTTCCTATATAATATCACAACAGTTTGGGACTGACAGACGGATGGTTTAGTCCAGAATACCAAACAGTAATTTGTAAAACTTTTATGCATAGAATCAAAAGACAATATTTGGGAATACAACCCGCACATAATAATAAAAGCAAAAAACATATTGTGATTATTATTTATGTTTACCGGAGCATTTATTCTTCTAAAAAATGCAGAAAGATTGTGCTTCAATGAGTTGCCATGCTGACCTGATAAGATCTTGCTTTTAGGCCCTCAGGATTACATTTTTCTTCTTAGTCTGAGAAAACTGGCACCATAATCTCCCCATCTGAAATAATTTGTATTATAATCCCATTGAAATAAACCTCCATCCCACCCTCTCCCAGCAAGAAAGCAAGAAAGGCAGCTGACAAAAGCCCAGGAGCGCTCCGAACAATACACACTGTCTATAGCTCTGAGCTCAACATTTTGTGAAGTCAATCAAGTGTTTAAGGCTGCCAAGCATCACTTAATAATATTATGCAGTCATTACGTAATGTGTTTTTGTAATTTTCTTTCGGTTAACTTTCTGATGGAATTGTCATTCTCAGTAGATAAGACACATTATTTAGTTTACTGAAGAGTTTAGAAAGAGATGTCAACTTGTTTACTGTTAACAAGTGCATTTGACACCTTTCCTGCTTCTGGGAAATGTGTTAACTGGGTGGGTTAATCTCTGACATGTATAACAATTCATGGATTTCCATGCTTAACTTTGGGATTGTTTGGTTCACAACTGTTTTGTTTAGTTCTTCCTTTTTGAAAAAATAATAGAAAGAATGTATGTTTTACTTTCTACTGTAAATTTTCTTTTCAGTTGTAGCACTAGTTAAAGCAAACCAGAAGTCCCTGTTTTGAATAGAGTGCAGTGTTTTCCTCCAAGGAATAACAGAAAAGGAAAAAGGTGAATAAGCAAGAAAAAAACAATAAAACTGCATTACCAGCAGCTAAGCTATTTCTTGCTATAATATTGATGATGGTTTGTTTTCTTTTTCAGAAAAAAATTGTAACTTTTCTTCAAATTAGTTTTGTATTTCACATGCAAATCTTTAAAAATACTAAAAACAACTTAATAAACTCAAAAACAAACATCAGAACGTTTGTCATTTCTAATGAGTGTTTAATAGTTATGGATAAATATCTACTGTTAAATATTTGCATGGCTGGTTTTATAGTAAAACATTCTGTCATGTAATACTGGTGTAGTTTCTGAAGATCGCTGTCTTGGAGAACAGTGCAGCTGCCTTCCAAGCTCAATTGTAGTGTAGAAAATTAATTCATATTTATTTTATTAAGTACTTGTACTGGAAATGTATTTGTTGTAACTTGCCTTTGCTTTTCTTGAAGAAAGCAATAGACAACAGGACTTCATTTCTACAATTCTTAGTTTTATTTTTCTTGTAGTGCATTGACTCACAATCATGGATAAACTAAGGATATTCACTCATCGTTTCCAGTTTTCACATTTTCAGTTTTATCTTGTTTCTGTACATGCATGTGTCAATTACTTGTGCCACTGTTATAAACTGGGTTGATTGGAATGATGATAGTTCTGGCTTCGGCCCGTGTTTGGAAAAGTTTAGAGGTTATCTGGCAAGGCCCAGGTTGGTTTGGTTTGGGTTCTGTCGAGTTTTGAATTTAGGCCTTCACAGACTGTTAGTACAGAGTGTATGAACTAAAACTTCCAAAGGAGTCATTTGAGATTAAAAATCACTTTTTAAAAGAGGCCCCTGGCCAAGACAGCAATGTGTGTGTGTGTGTGTGTGTGTGTGTGTGTGTGTGTGTGTGTGTGTGTGAGTGCGTGTGTGTGAGTGCGTGTGTGTGTCTTTCTGTGTGTTGACAAGATGATGAATAAACCTATTTTGGGAGTACTTAATAATTCAAAAGCTTTGCTGTTAACTGCAAACACAAAGCTTTTTAACTCTCCAGTAAGTCTGCTGTACAATCCTGGCACTCCACCAAAGTGTTCTAAACTTGACAAATGAAATTTCAATAAAGTGTCAAGAGTTCTTTCTTTTCTTTATAGCTCCTCTGGTAACTCTTGTGTAGAGCTCAGTTTTTTTTTCCCCAGAAGAAAATGTCTCCCAGTCATCTTGGCAGCCACAAAACACTCACCATTGGAAACCAAACCTGTAGCATGGCTTTGAGATGAGAAGGTTCAAATAACATTTCTTAAACTGGCCCAACCAATGGCTAATGAAGCATCCCATTATTTATTTTTCTTTCTGGCTGACTTACTTATTTTCTCAGGGAGTCTCATTATACCTCAGTATCTCCATTCTATTAAAGTGAGACCGGACAGACAATAGGGCCCATAGTCTACCTTGAAAACAATAATAGTTCTCTACCATAGAATAGAGAGCAAAGGTATTCAATACCAGTGCTCCATAAATAATATTGTCTTCTATGTACTCCTCTGTACATTCTCTCTCAGCTATTAAATAATAGAATGCACTTTAAATGGATCACATTGTACTGTATTTTGCCTTTTGTTGAAAATAAGTTTTTTTCATTATTAAAGCATGCAGAGTCTATAGCTGGGTTTACATGCATGTGAAAATCGACTCTACAGTCATGACTGTGTGATGTTATCATGCGAATACATCAAATTCATTTCTCTTGTTAAATGTTTTTATCTTCCAGGCAACGCATGAAGCTCTCTTCACAATATTCAGAGTCGTTCTTTTCCTACTTAGTAAGCAGACACTGACATTTAAATATCCCCTCCCCTAAATGACTATGAATTGAGTAATCTGAGTAATTGGTATGGCCGATTTTGTTTCCTAAATCAGAACTGCATAGCAACGCATTTCCTGAAAAGTAAGGCAAACACGTTGTGAGGAAAACTGTCATGTCTTGTGTATGTAAACGCCGGCTATGTTTGTTTGTGTGATTGGTATTTGTGCGCTTGTGTGTGCAAGAAAAAATGCTTCACACACATTTACTGTGATTTATTCAGATATAAGTGGAAATTGATTAATTGTCCATTTTATATATACTGACTAGTACTACACATTTTGGATTTTTTTTAAATAGAAAAACAGATGCACTCAACGATAGTGTAAAAAAAATGTAATACAAGGTTGGAGAGAACCCAATGAGAACAACAAGTATTGACACGTTACTTTTTCTAATTTATGTCAGGACAACTTCAGATATCAACTGAAACTCAGTTAATATATTTTAAAATAAAACACAATGTATACTTCCAAGACCACAGCATTCTAAACCAGTATAATCTGATGAATTTATAAATGTGAAAAAAGTAGATCCCTTTTATCCAAACTGCCCCCTAATTTGAACTACCAAAACAAATTGACCATTTTATTTCCATGTGCCCGTAGCAGTTTGGTTAAAAGTGTCTACTTTACAACACTATTATATTGCAAAGGTTTATAAAGCTAATTGTATTGTGGTCCATGCTTTGTAAGGGTTAAAATAGTTTAGAAAAATACTATTTAACTAGGATTTCTGTTTATACTTTTACCCCACTAGACCATTATTGTTTCCTAATTACAAGCCATTAACAAAAGGGTTAAAATAATTACTCAGTTAATAGTGGTCAAAGTATACAACATATTCAAAGTATAGAATCTCTTAACTATGAGTCAACAGGGTGTTTGTAAAGTCTAAAAAGTATTTTTTTTTAGAGTGAAAAGAATGTGTAAAAAGTTTCCCATGAAATAGTTTTGTTAATCTAATTTTAAAACATTGTGCTATAACCTTATTGGTTTTACATTCTTTGTATGTGAATCTTGTTATTTTGCAAAATAACAGTATAGTTTAGTTGGGATCACATGTTCAAAGTACAGCTTTTCTTCTTCCTTGAAACAAACCATCCAGCATCTTATTTTAGAACTTAAGGCCCCATTTCTATAATTGCCTGCTGTAGACCTCAAATTGACCACTGAGAAGTACAGTATACTGTTGTGACCATTGCAAGTTTTGCAGACAAGCCTGTAGTGAGACTTTCAGATTCAATTTTTCTGCATAACCAATATAATTGACAAAACAAAATTAAGGAAATCCTGTATATTTGGTAGTACTGGAGTAATCAGTCACAAACCAATAGACATTTCATCATGTCCATTACAATGTACAGACAGCCAAAGTTTATGAGATTTTATGATTTCAGGGAGACCTTAACAGGGACTGAGTCTAAGAATTGTTTTTACATTTGTCACCTCAATATAAACACTTTAAGGGTATTTACAGACAGAGCAAAACACAAAGATAAAACATCAATATATATATATATATATATATATATATATATATATATATATATATATATATATATATTGCCCCACTGATCTCCATTAAACATCTGTGTTTGCAATTACATACAGCTGCTTGAAGCCATTTTGGGGATATTATAATTAAGAATACAATTGTGGCACAGTGATTTTTTGTGCATTTCATGGGCGAGTTGTGGGAAAAAACCAAGAATTCACGGAAAGGTCATGGAAAGGCCATCAAATAATGTAGGTTTAGCTACATCAACATACACAAGAGATTTTAAATATACACCAAAACCAATAATATAAAGACTATTGCTTTTGACTGCTGGTAAGTTTTAATGTTACTTTAGAGTATAAAACTTAGTTAAAGGTCCTTTCATACCAACGTAACATTCTTTCACACCGGCCTCGTAGCAAAACAGACAGGGTCTGAAATAAACAGCGTTCCTATTTCTCTGTGCACGTCCAGCATAAATGTACATACAGTGCCTATAGAAAGTCTACACCCCCTTGAACTTTTTTCATATTTTGTTGTGTCAGGGCCTCAGAGTTTCATGCATTTAAATGAGGATTTTTTCCACTTATCTACACACCATACTCCACACTGTTAAGGGGAAAAAAGTTTTTATTGAGAAAAAGATTATATATTAAAAATACAAAACTGAAAGATCACAATTGGATAAGTCTCCACCCCCCGAGTTAATACTTGGTGGAAGCACCTTTGGCAGTAATTACAGCTGTGAGTCTGTTGGGATAGGTCTCTACCAACTTTGCACACCTAGATTTGGCAATATTTGACCATTCTTCTTTACAAAACTGTTCAAGCTTTGTCAAGTTCCTTGGGGAGCGTTGATGGACAGCAATCTTCAAGTCATACCACAAATTTTTGATTGGATTTAGGTCGGGGCTCTGACTGGGCCACTCAAGAACATTTACCTTTTTGTTCCTTAGCCACTCCAGCGTAGCTTTCGCTGTGTGCTTTGGGTCGTTGTCATGCTGAAAGGTGAACTTCCGTCCCAGTTTCAGCTCTCTTGCAGAGGGCAGCAGGTTTTCCTCAAGGACTTCTCTGTACTTTGCTCCATCCCTTCTATCCTGACAAGTGCCCCAGTCCCTGCCGATGAGAAACATCCCCATAACATGATGCTGCCACCACCATGCTTCACAGTAGGGATGGTGTTCTTTGGGTGATGCACTGTGTTTGGTTTGCGCCAAACATAATGCTTTGCATTTAGGCCAAAAAGTTCCATTTTAGTTTTGTCAGACCACAAAACTTTTTGCCACATGGCTACAGAATCTCCTGAGTGTTATTTTGCATACTTCAAACGGGATTCAAGGTGGGCTTTCTTGAGTAATGGCTTCCTTCTTGCCACCTTACCATACAGGCCAGATTTGTGGAGTGCTTGGGATATTGTTGTCACATGCACACTTTGACCAGTCTTGGCCATAAAAGCCTGTAGCTCTTGCAAAGTTGCCATTGGCCTCTTGGTAGCCTCTCTGATCAGTCTCTTTCTTGCTCGGTCATCCAGTTTGGAGGGACGGCCTGATCTAGGCAGGGTCTTGGTGGTGCCATACACCTTCCACTTCTTAATAATCGTCTTGACCGTGCTCCAAAGGATATTCAAGGCCTTTGATATTTTTTTATATCCATCCCCTAATCTGTGCCTTTCAACAACTTTGTCCCGGAATTCTTTTGAAAGCACCTTGGTGCTCATAGTTGAGTCTTTGCTTTGAAATGGACTACCCAGCAGAGGGAACCTACAGGAACTGCTGAATTTATCCTGAAATCATGTGAATCACTACAATTTAACACAGGTGGAGGCCACTTAACTTGGTGTGTGATTTTGAAGGTGATTGGTTACACCTGAGCTAATTTAGGATTGCTATTACGAGGGGGGTGGACACTTATCCAACCAAGCTATTTCAGTTTTTACTTTTAATTAATTTTCTATAAATGTCCAGAATATTTTTTTCATTTGGAAGTTGTGGGGTAGGATGTGTAGCTAAATGAAAAAAAATATATTTTAATGCATTTTAATTCCAGGCTATAAGGCAACAAAAGGTGAACATTTTGAAAGGGGGTGTAGACTTTCTATAGGCACTAATATATATACAGTATATATATATATATATATATATATATATATATATATATATATATATATTGTAACGGCCCGGCACTCACTCGGGTTCGTGCCCCTTTAAAATCAGGACCCAGCACACAGAAATTGAGTTTTTTTAAAGCGCTGACGCGCTAATTTTTAATAAACACACAAAAATAAACAAAACACAAAATAAACACCTAACTCCCACTGGAGCGCTAACTAAACAGATTTTTCCCCTTACTACCTTGCAGGACGGCTAAGCCGTTTACCTGCTAACACAAACGCAAATAAACTGCACACAGCACTTACTCTTCGGACTGCTCGGAAACAGAGCACGTCTTCTGTCTCCTTCTACTCAGCAGCCTCGTACAGACAGGCTGCACGTCTTAAATACCCCGCGCCTGGCATTAATTTACAATACCGCTCAGTTGCGGGTGATAATTAACCAATAAACAATTAAACAAAATGTGCATTCCGCACATGATTCTCTCGCAGGGAGGTTTTAACCCCCTCCCTGCTGTTTCTCATAACCCGCTACTTCACAATATATATATATATATATATATATATATATATATATATATATATATATATATATATACACACACACACACACACACACTATATATATATATATACACTGCCGGTCAAAAGTTTTAGAACACCTCCATTTTTCCAGTTTTTATTGAAATTTACACAGTTTAATGTCTCAATGTACTCTGAAATTAAAGCATAGAACAAATAAACAACTGGAGATAAAAAAGAAATCATGGAATCGTTTTGTTTAACAAAATTTAATCTAAATTTTTGACTCATCAAAGTAGCCACCTTTTGCAGATATAACAGCCGAACACACTCGTGGCATTCTTTCTACAATGGAAATCAAATATTGTTCGGAAAGTTCTTCCCAACACTGTTGCAGAAGTTCCCACAAATGTGTTGCACTTGTAGGTTGCTTTGCTTTCACCCTTCTGTCCAGTTCATCCCAAACCAGCTTGATGGGGTTTAAGTCTGGAGACTGTGCTGGCCATTCCATGATTTGAAGCCTACTGTCTTGTTCTTTTCTTCTAAGGTAGTTCTGACATAGCCTGGAGGTATGTTTTGGGTCATTATCTTGCTGTAGGATGAACCCCTGACCAACTAGGCGTATACCAGAGGGTATTGCATGGCGCTGCAAAATGCTGTGGTAGCAGTTTTGGTTCAGGGTGCCACTCACTCTGTGCAAGTCGCTGACTCTGGATCCAGCAAAAGAGCCCCAGACCATCACGCTTCCTCCTCCATGTTTGACTGTTGGTGTCACACACAGAGGAACCATCCTTTCGCCTACTCGACGGCGTACAAAAACCCTGCGTGATGAACCGAAGATTTCAAATTTTGATTCATCGGTCCATAAGACCTTCTTCCAGTCTTCAGTAGTCCACTGGCGGTGCTTCATGGCCCAGGCAAGCCTCTTTTTCTTATTTTGCCATCTTAGCAATGGCTTTCTTACTGCCACTTGACCTGTCAAACCTGCAGCTCGAAGTCTTCTCTTCACAGTTGAAACTGAGACTTGCTTACTTCGACCAGTATTAAGCTGTGCTTGAAGCTGTTGTTCTGTGAGCCGCCTATCACGCAAGCTGTTGACTCTCAGAAACTTGTCTTCTGATTCTGTTGTGGCTTTGGGTCTGCCAGACCTCTTCCTGTCAGAGTTTCCTCCAGTTTCCAAGTGCCTTTTGATGGTGTAGGAAACTGTACTCACTGACACCTTGGCTTTCTTTGCAATTTCTCTAAAGGAAAGACCTACACTTTTAAGGGTTATAATGGTCTGTCTGTCTTCCTTTGTTAATTGCCTTTTTCTCGCCATTATGAGAGCAATATACTACTTCCTGCAGTACAATACTGTCCAAATAATGCTTAAGAAGGTGTAGTAACACAGTCTGTTCCAACACTGCTTTTATACAGACAGAGGGTTTGTAAGTAATCAACAAAAGTTGGGACACCTGTAGGAATTGTTAGCAGCAACTTTCAAGGCTTAATTTACTTCCATTGCTGCAGAACAGCTGTAAGTTGTTAACCCATTACTGTCCCCTGAAAAAGGCCTTTTTGTATAACTCTGAAATGTACATTATTTTTCAGTTTTTGGTAACCTAAACTTTTTTTTTAACCTCTGGCAGTTTACCGCTTACCTTTGGTACCATTTCAGGTTATTCACTGGACTTGAACTGCTTAAATTTCAATACAAACTGGAAAAATGGGGGTGTTCTAAAACTTTTGACCGGTAGTGGATATATACAGACGTGCTCAAATTTGTTGGTACCCTTACAGCTCATTGAAATAATGCTTCATTCCTCCTGAAAAGTGATTAAATTAAAAGCTATTTTATCATGTATACTTGCATGCCTTTGGTATGTCATAGAATAAAGCAAAGAAGCTATGAAAAGAGATGAATTATTGCTGATTCTTCAAAGATATTCTAAAATGGCCTGGACACATTTGTTGGTACCCCTTAGAAAAGATAATAAATAATTGGATTATAGTGATATTTCAAACTAATTAGTTTCTTTAATTAGTATCACACATGTCTCCAATCTTGTAATCAGTCATTCAGCCTATTTAAATGGAGAAAAGTAGTCACTGTGCTGTTTGGTATCATTGTGTGCACCACACTGAACATGGACCAGAGAAAGCAAAGGAGAGAGTTGTCTGAGGAGATCAGAAAGAAAATATTAGACAAGCATGGTAAAGGTAAAGGCTACAAGACCATCTCCAAGCAGCTTGATGTTCCTGTGACAACAGTTGCAAATATTATTAAGAAGTTTAAGGTCCATGGAACTGTAGCCAACCTCCCTGGGCGCAGCCGCAAGAGGAAAATCAACCCCAGATTGAACAGAAGGATAGTGCGAATTTTAGAAAAAGAACCAAGGATAACTGCCAAAGAGATACAAGCTGAACTCCAAAGTGAAGGTACGTCAGTTTCTGATCGCACCATCCGTCGCTTTTTGAGCGAAAGTGGGCTCCATGGAAGAAGACCCAGGAGGACTCCACTTTTGAAAGAAAAACATAAAAAAGCCAGACTGGAATTTGCTAAAATGCATATTGACAAGCCACAATCCTTCTGGGAGAATGTTCTTTGGACAGATGAGTCAAAACTGGAGCTTTTTGGCAAGTCACATCAGCTCTATGTTCACAGACAAAAAAATGAAGCTTTCAAAGAAAAGAACACCATACCTACAGTGAAACATGGAGGCAGCTCGGTTATGTTTTGGGGCTGCTTTGCTGCGCCTGGCACAGGGTGCCTTGAATCTGTGCAGGGCACAATGAAATCTCAAGACTATCAAGGCATTCTGGAGCGAAACGTACTGCCCAGTGTCAGAAAGCTCTGTCTCAGTCGCAGGTCATGGGTCCTCCAACAGGATAATGACCCAAAACACACAGCTAAAAGCACCCAAGAATGGATAAGAACAAAACATTGGACTATTCTGAAGTGGCCTTCTATGAGTCCTGATCTGAATCCTATCGAACATCTATGGAAAGAGCTGAAACTTGCAGTCTAGAGAAGGCACCCATCAAACCTGAGACAGCTGGAGCAGTTTGCTCAGGAAGAGTGGGCCAAACTACCTGTTAACAGGTGCAGAAGTCTCATTGAGAGCTACAGAAAACGTTTGATTGCAGTGATTGCCTCTAAAGGTTGTGCAACAAAATATTAGGTTAAGGGTCCCATCATTTTTGTCTATGCCATTTTCATTTGTTTTATTATTTACAATATTATGTTGAATAAAAAATCAAATGCAAAGTCTGATTTCTATTAAATATGGAATAAACAATGGTGGATGCCAATTACTTTTGTCAGTTTCAAGTTATTTCAGAGAAAATTGTGCATTCTTCGATTTTTGTGGAGGGGTACCAACAAATTTGAGCACGTCTGTATATATATACACACACACATATATATACAGACGTGCTCAAATTTGTTGGTACCCCTCCACAAAAAACGAAGAATGCACAATTATTGGTGGAAGGAACTACCGTTCCTCTCAATACCACTCACCCACTCTTACGTTTCTCTCGCTACTGATGGGTAAAACGTGTGATGCACTAAAAATGGTTTTCTTCATACTTTTTATAAGGTACTTTTTCACTGTTCCAAATGATGTGTTCAACAATGTAATGGAAATAAATATGGCCACTATCCTGCAATTGAATGGAGTGGAGGACACACATTTCTGTACCCCTGCAATTGGACGCTGTTAACTAGATCCTGGACGTACATTGGCCCAGGAACTCTACACATCATTTAGAATTAAGAAAACCTATCAAAGAATTGGGGCTCCCGAGTGGCACATCTGGCAAAGGCACTCCACATGGAGTGCAGGATGCACCCCATAGACTGGAGATCACCGATTCAAGTCCAGACCATTCCACCGCCGACCGTGGACGGGAGTTCCCAGGGTGCGACGCCCGGGTGGGTAGGGCTTGGGTCAACCAGGGTGTCCTTGGCTCACCGTGCACCAGCAATCCCTGTAGACTGTCCGGGTGCCTGCGGGCCTGCCTGTAAGCTGCCCAGAGCTGCGTGGTCCTCCAACACTGTAGCTCTGAGGTGACTGCATGGCGGGCCTGCAGAGTGAAAAGAAGCAGACAGCTGACGACATACGTTTCTGTCTTCGTATCTCCCAAGTCAGCACAGGGGTGGCAGCAAAAAAAAAAAAAGATTGGGCTTTCCAAATTGGGGAGTAAACAGGAAAGAATAAGTGGTGGTTCCAAATTAAAAAAGAAAAAAAGGTCAAAGGAAATCTTTGTTTTCTTTTCTTAATTACAGTTTTACAAACAAAAGGGACACACAATAACTGCCCTCAATTTTACTTAAATTACGTCACATTCCAGATCAAAACAGGCACTAATGTAGGGGATAATTGAATTTCCAAAGAAAGTTAAATTTGTTAGCCTGTATACACCCTCCCCAAAGTAATACATGGTAAAATACCAGGAAACTAACCTGGAGGTATAATAAAACACAATAGCCACTTCAGACATGCTATGCATTCTATCTAACAAATGACTCTAATGAAAGTGTCCACAGACTTTTCTATTGACCACGAGGTCAAACTGTGGGCCACTTTATGCAAGGTGGTTGCTAGGCATTTGTTCCACATTGTGATTTATTCAGCTGGAGGGGGGTGGAGGCAGGCTTGTAATACCAGCCGAGGCCCTGCCTGTGGAAAACTGGTATTAAAGGATCAGAAAATCTGGCAACTGAATAGAGGCAGAGCTATAGGCTCAGTATACCCTGCAATTCCATTCCAAGTTTCCAAAAGAGACCAAATTGAGAGTTCAATGGGGGCCACCACCCGGACTGAGGTTAGTGATTCTCACGTCGTTGGGACATGTAAAGAGTGTATTTAATTACTTCAGTTGGTTCTCTAGTTACAATATTGTAATGAAACGACTTGCAGAGAAGGTTTGTGGAATTCCAATTATCCCCTTAATCTGAATGTTTTTGGTGCATAAGAAAATAAAGCTTTGCATTTCATTTTGGCACAATGAGGTGCTAAAGGTAATTCGTTTTCACCTGATCCTAACTTAAATCCAATTTCATGAGCCATAATATACAGGCAATTGTTAGACTGCTTTGTTACAAAATGAGCATAATTCAAATAATGAGGTAGATAAATACTTTGAGTAAAAACTACCCACCAATTTTCTTGTAACTCTTTCTTCAGGTGCCAATTGAGATGAGATATAAACATGTTCACTATAATAAGATACAGGATTATCTGAGTAAAAATTGAGAACATTGAGAAAAGCTATGGTGGAAAGTTAATGTACACAAGAATACAAGACAGCACTGTCATAGATGTGGTCAAAATTCTAAACATATGATTTATAAAAAGACATCTATTGCTGTTAAACAAGAGATTGTGATACAAGTTGGTGGAACTATACATACAATATGTACAGCTCTACAGTCAATATAAAAATAAAATTATGAGTTTCATAGACATCAGAACCCACTATATTATTGGAAAAACAAATACACAATCACATTGATAATATTTCACATGGTATTTGGTGACATGGTAAATTGACAAACAGAAGAAAAAAATTCACAAATTAATATATTTTGGTTACAACATGGTGCTGGTCTTGAGGCATGTCAGTGATTCAGTAGTTACAAATTATTAATCTAAACTATACCAAAAGGTATGTGTTTCAATTTTGAAAAGCTAATCATCTATAACTCTTTCTGTTAAATCTATATTGCAGTGATCTGATTTGAAATTGAAGCGACCCAAATAATAAAAACCACACAAAGAAATATGAAAACTACAATGCATATGTGGGCAGGGCTCGGGCCTGCCCCTGTAAATGAATATATTTTGGTGGAGGGTTTGTTTGTAATTAAAGAAGGTGTGTTTAATTTAGATAATTGAAAGGAATTTGCAGCAGGTGGCCAGATGTAATTTGAAGAATTGATAATCAATTAAACCTGGTCACCTGCCTTTAAAAAGAGTCTGCAAAGCCAGTTTTTTTTTTTGTTCTTTGTTTGGTTGGTGTTTTCATCTGCAAACCTGAAGGAGAAGAACCCTCACCACTGTGTGTGGAACCAGGGTGAGCTACAACCCGGTCACTGCGTGTTTAACTGGGATTGGAGATATTAATTTAGGGATTAATTTTAATCCCACAAAAGTTTAATTTAGTTTGTGCAGAGAGAAGGTTCCTGAAGCGGTACCTCCCATTTAGTGGGAGCAGCGCTTGGCCTGAGCTTGACCACCTTTTGTTTTATTAGCTGTTTTTCTCACTGTGTTTTGTTTTTGATTTTTGTATTATGTACACGTGTGTACAGTAATCCATCACATATCCGACTGCGGTGGGAGTAAGGGCGGATATGTAGATATTACTATATTCACACAATTATTGTTTTGAGATTCAGCTTTTATTAGGGATCTCCCCTAAATCCCTTGTTTAAAAAGATACAGGGTGTTAATGTTTGTGACCAGAGTAGCTGTGTGGGTGCGTGCATTCCCTGCTGAGTGGCAGGAGATCGAGACAGAGGTTGAAGTTGATACACCCCCCAGGCGAACAGGATTTATTTACATATCAAGTTAACACACTGAACAGCTCATGTGACACTACCAGCAATGGCAGCGCATGGAGCACACACAACACAGTGTACGAAAACTTTGGTAGGATCTATAATAGCTGAACTAATCTTCTTTGTTCAATAATAAACTAATGTTGCTGAACAGTTTGATCATGGCAGATAAAGTTAGGGCGGATATGTGACGGATTACTGTATTTCATTTGCTGGTACCCTAGTGGCGGCCACCAATAACTGCAACCCCTGTGATTCCTAATAAAACCCTCCGGACAGGATTTTCAAAAACCAGTGTTATTGTATCAAACTCACGGTATAGTAACGACAGCTTTAGTAGCAAGTGATTTTCAAACTAAATTTGTTAATAAAATGAATCCGTTAAAGCTTTGAAATTCAGTTGATGAGGTTGTTAATGAACGCGTTTGTTGTTAAAAAGCTCAGTTGTTGAAGGTACCCCTTCCTGATCACACATGTATATGCATGGTGCTGCAGGGACTTGAGTGCAACGCGTGTGCAATCGATGGCTCCCATTACTCTGGGAAATCCAGCAATGTCATAAAACTCCCTTTTAATATTTTGTAACCACTCCTGATTAAGTGGGCTACTGATATAATCGTTAACCCTCTTTATCAAGTCACTCATGACTCTTTGAAATGACCCCTTCATATGCAGGGTTACACATGGCCCCTTTTCATAGGCAATTCAAGGTCCTCCCGCAGAGTCTGACAGAGGTTGACAAAATACCCTGTACAGACACAATCGAGTTTTTACATTGTCATCTGGTAAATCTAAGAAATGAACCCCCGTCCTGTACACCCCCTCTCTGTATCGTCAGCACCGCAGCCGGGGTCTGTCAAATCTCATGACTCGCACTCAAGCTCTAAAATTACATTGTTGCGACTGCTGCTGCAACTGCTGCCATGCCTCCCAGCAAATCCATACTTTTCCAAGTCGCAAGAAGCGCTGCTCGTTAAGACATTAACATTATTTCATAAATCAGCATAATTTCAGAATTTCACATTAGCACGATTATTTAATAACGAAATAGGCAAAACGACTACTTGAAAATACCAAAACCAATGCGGCATAGCGATTTGTTCATTAACACTGGAGTGATCATTTACAACCTTTTGAAAATCTTGCCATCTGTGTCTTTCTCGTCGCTCAGCAGATACCCACACAGTGACAGAACACCCCTGTTACAGTATACTAAACAAATGACATTGATGTTTCTCCTGTTTTCATGTTCATCAAGGATAAACATGACCAGCTACTCTTTAAACAACTGGCTCATTGTGATGTTTTGCTATTTAATTTACTATAAGGCCAGTATTATCTTACTGGGGCCACAGCCAAGAATGTAAGCACCAGCATTGGCACATTATTATTGTTTAAGATGTGCTGTAACAAACAGAAACATTTAATCTCAGGGAGGATAAAAGAAACAGGTTAAAGGATAGCTGCAAGAAGCCCAACCATTCTAAAGAGATTAGTTGAATATTCTAACTGAAAAACAAGGTTGACAAAGGGTATGCATTTACAGAGATGCTACTATTTGGCCGTAGTAGCTGCTTGGAGGTTCTGCTATGGCGCTATGCTGAATAATACTATGATTTTTATTAAATAAATAAATAAATGAATGATGGATACTCCCTGAACGTTTATGAAATACTATTTCAATACCATGTGTGTGTTTTCCTGTTTAGTTTTTTTAATTAATTAATTGTTCTTCATACTTTATTTCACTATCATTTTATTGTGGCATTTTAACTGACATACTAAAAGCTCTGAGCCGGGTTGCTTAGTAACCGATTCAGAAACTGTTGCGCAAATGTTGTCTTGCTATCATTATCATCCACACGTTTACTTGGTTGCTTATCAGTTATTAGAATAGGAATTACAAATCAAACAAAAAATGTCAGTCACCTCCATCTAAAAGATTGAAGTTGGCTTGTCACAAATATCAAGAGGAATTTACCACAGAATGGTCATGCATTAAAAGAAGTTGAGTGTCTCAATCTCACATCTACTGTGAATACTGCCGGACAGACTTCTCTGTGAAACATGGTGGTGGTCATGACTGTATCACTCACATAGGTACAAAGAAACGGCAGCCATATGCAAAATCTGACACTCCCCATTACCCCATAATGTTTGTGGAAATGGGTTTTGAGGTTTAACTCGCTTTAAATAATGAATTAATTATTGGATACTACACAGCTTTTTGTGTTTTGATAGTTGCAGAGTAGTGAAAATGTAAATTAAAAAAACATTATGCTAAATCTTTGTTGAGGTGTTGTTATTTTGATAGTTATTTTTTAAATAAGTTTTGAGGTTGAATATTTCAGTCCAGGTTTGATAGCATTTCCGAGATCCTACAACACTCTTCATTACTAATATTTAAATCCAGAATAAAACAGAATTCCAAATATTAAAAAAAGAAAAATATCAGTGTATTTTTATTGTTTTTTTTTTAATATCTAAATGCTCTGTGTTTACAATTATCAAAATTATAGATTAAATAGCAAAAATGAGGTCATTGGTTTGCCACAGCCTAAGAACCTTTAATTTCTAGGGGCTCGCAGCCACTTCGCTCAGCACATGCTACTATTTTCTGCTTTCATAAATTGGCATCTCTGCATATGGTTTCCCCATGATTTTTTGTTATGACTGGAGATGCATTTGTCATCGTCTGTCACCATAGTGTTTACTTCTTTATGAAAGACAGATTTCAAAGCAGAACACTGTGTAACACCAAAGGTCTGTTCCACCACTGGATGTCATTTAGTGGAAATATCAGTAAAACTTTGGTTTACATATTACAGACAACAGTAACAAAACACACTACCAACGTCATGCCTTCTGATGAACCCTTTCCAACTTGAGGAAGATTACAGCAAATTACAAAAGAGGCTCCACTTGCAAGCAACGGTCCAGATGTTTTTTTTCGCAGTTTGTTTTCAGTGATGCATATAGATGTAATTTCACACTGGATTCTCATAAGACGTTACTTTGCAAGTGAGATTACAAATGTGAAAACACAGTATGTAATACAAAAAAGTCCAAATTTCACACTAAGGGCTGTGTTCTGATCACAGCGCAAATGCGAGCGCAAACGCGAACGGTGCTTGCCCCTGATTCTGTGGCGCATAAATGGAGCTAAGATATAAAAAAAACTGCGCTGAAATGGTATTCTGAAGACATGTCTTGTATCGTTATAGAGTGCCTGCCCCATCGCCACGGGTCGGCATACATTTTGGAGCATGGTATCATTAACATATTCGCCGAAGCGATTCTGGTGACAGTGCAATGGGGTCCCAAATAGACAAATGTTAGCCTTAGGGCGAAATTCGGGGGATGGTAGCTGGGCAGCTTAATTAATTAACATCTGTCATCATTAACCTCCTATTTAAATCCCAATCTCACTCTCCTTCTCTGTCTAGTGTTTTGCTTTCTTGCATACGCTGCGACCTGTTCTCTGCGCAAAATTTAAAACTCTTAATTTTCAGCATGAACCAACTCCAATTCAGATCAGGAATCCTCCCTGCCGGATTCTCCTCAACAATATCTCATTCATTTCTCAGATGGAAACTCAGTATCGTCTACTTCTAATGCAGATTTCTACTACAGAGATCAAAACGCCCCCGCCTTCCGAGTAGCTATTTTATAAGGATTGGCCACTCGCCTAACTTTAAAAAACCCTGCACGACAACAATATCAACATCCTGGCTGGAAGCGATAGTATGGCGTTGTTCAATATTTATTGTACCTTTTATATCTGCTACACCATGCTGCCTGCTTCTCAACTGCACTTCTGCAAACCCGCTAGCCCAGAGCTTCAGGATAGGCGGCAGCACCGCCCTCCTCTCTCACCCTCATTCACCCCATCACCGTCTCAATTGCTTCAAGTAATACACGGCTCAACGATATGGACAAACAGGTCGCTTCCAATGCTGCAGCAGTCTCTATCAAGCCCAGTATTCACCACTCCAGTCACGGCCGTCATCTCAGTTCAGCACTTCTGGTCCCCACAGCTGACATTCCCGCTTACAATCTGGCATCAGCTCCCTCAATGGTCCATAGCACGAGCCTGTAGTTAGAAATCAAGTCCAGCGACCACATATTACTTCTATTTTCGATACTTTTGCAACATTAAGGGCTAGATTCTCAAAGCTATTTCCCAGCTCATTTTAATTTATTTTTCTGAAAGAGAACATTTTCATGTGCAGTTCTAACCCTTTGCAGTCCATTTATTAAGTGCACGTCAGGCGCGTCAGGTCCAATTTATTTTCACACGCGCAGTTAATTTTAGACGCGCTGTTTAAAAGTATTTTTTTTCACAGTCAAACGGGTTTAAAAGGCCCTGCATATCAACAAAGCACTCACTAGGCATCTCCAGCCCCGCCCCACCCTTTCGCTCGCTATCGCTTTTACATATGCTAAAAAATAAATAATAATAATAATAATAATAATAATAATAATAATAATAATAGTCGTACATACCAATCAATCATCTCCTGATCACTCGTTTTATCACCAAACTCCTCAATAATGCAATCCAAGTCATTATTTTATTACTACAACATCTAAAAAAAGCTCTGCAAATGTCCGTGATAGTCTCTGTGCGTTGATTCTGTATCAGACAGCTTGTTTCCTTATGACCGCCCATATGGGATGCCAGGGGCAGGTATGACTATTCATGAGATACGCCTTTTTTTTTATCGGCTTGTCTTGGCTCCTGTCGCTCCCACTCGGCCATTGAATGGTTTTCTCAGCTTTTTCCGGAGAAAAAATGACTAGAAACCTGTTTTTTGCGTTTTTTTGATGATGTCAGACAAGGTCCGACAATGGACCGGATAGGAATAATTGCAATGTCGGACCAGGTCCGACAATGGACCGCAAAGGGTTAAGACTGCTTGCAAGTACTACAAGAAATGGCTCAGTTGTTGTTTTTGTCAAGTTTATTTTTGGAAATGGGCTTCACACTGCTATTTGTACTGGATTTTCCCATCCTGTACACTTCCAGTTTCACAGCTATTGAACTAAAGATATTTTCATAATGTATTATCACACATTCGCAATAACTTACACTCGGCAACCTTGGATCCTTAATTTCTATAAACATTTTTTTTTTTTTAAACGGGACCTGCTATCTTTACTGGGCCATTTCAATTATACAACTCACATCATCCCCCAGGATAGAACCTTCATTTCACGTTTCCTTGCTCCTTTTCTACAGCCTCAAGCCAGGAAGCTCAGAAAAGCATATCCGCGCAATCCAGGAAGGACATCAATATGTGTGCATTATTAATTCAAAACTGGAACGGGCTTTCACTATTCTATGAAGACTACATCTCAGCCCCCCATGACTCGCCCCTTTTCACAGACGCCTCATTTCTAGGATTCAGGGGTTTCATGAATCACCAGATTCCACAAGCTCATCGCAGCAGCATTGCAGGTGTTCCATCCACAAGGTTTTCTTGCACCACAGGCTGTAACTGCTATCAATCTTCTGTGCTAAAAACTGGATTTTTCCTATCTGTTCATTTAAGACTGGATTCTTGCTTTCATCACACACGCAAGAGACTCTCTCCTGGCTCTAGGCACAATTAAATCATAGATCAATGGGATCCAGTTTCACTATCGTTTTATTGGCAGTTTTTCCCCTATCTTGCTGTCTATCCCACCAGTCTGTTTCACACTGCAAGGAATCATCAAGCATAGCCCGAGTACAATTTAGCATCAGTAATTGCATCCGGTTCTCATGCCTCCTCTACCATTAGGCACCACACTCTCTCCAAACATTCGAAAGCAAATAATAAATGTTATCAGTTTCTACCAACTGGAAACATAGCTTAAACAATAACATTCAGGTATTTTACCAAATAAATAATCAACGGTAAAGATATCAATGTTACACTCAAGTCACGCAACATTAAGTTCCACACCACTGTCAAGAGCCGGATCAATATTTATTCTACATTGTCGAGCTCTGTTAGATAAGGGGGTTCTATGTTCTATGAGTACTATAAAACATTCTTTGCTAAAGCCGCCTCCATCTCAGCAGCAGATAACCATTTTGTCGATCGGTCTACCCCGATTCAGTCCTCTTTAACCGCATTTTCAGCGATTAGCGAGCAAACGCCTACGGACTCTGCACATTCACAGCCCATTCTATCTCCCTCTGTCAACATACAATCACGATACAGCATCAGAGCATTTAGTATAAACATTCCAATCGTGAGGGCTATTAATCACAAAAATCAAATATTCAACCCTGCATCACTTTCTAAAGTCAACGGTTTTATCCTAATCATAACCTCTAGATGGCAGTATAACACCACAAGTTATATACATTTTAGCGGGTCTTTTTTCACTGCGAAAGTCATGTCAAATCAGGATAAATTTTACTTCAGAACCCTACCCTGCAGTGGTCAGTACACTCATAGACAGCTCTTGATCAAATCAATAGGTTTCACAGCAGCCTCACAGCAACGCATTCTTCATCCTCAGGTTCTGCAGTGGCCTCAGATCTTTGCATTCTTCATCTCTGCCCGAAGACCAATATCCACATTCAGCAGATCTCTGCGCTCTACAGCAGGCCACTGCACACTGCCGATGGCAGTCCACTATTCACTTGTACAGATAACTGCGTCAGCAGAACTCTGCTTTCTACGGCTGGGCCACAGCACGCTACTGACAGCATTCCATCTGCTCAGCAGATCCCGCCCTCTACTTAATCTCTCCTCACTTCAGCAGATCTCGGCTCCCTTTTCAGATCTGCTCACTGTTGCAGCAGGCAAAAGTTGCTTTAGTTTACCACTTAAATCTACAACTGTCCTCCTCCAGGACTTCTAATGCTCTAGTTTGCCTCCAATACTCAGATCGTGGCAGCCATTTCTGCTTGACTTCCTCAGCAATCTAGTCGTATGTCCGCTCATCCTTTCAAATACTACAAACATTAACACATGGTGAGAGTTGTGGTACGAGACTGGAAATCTGTCTTGATTTGATTATGAGTTAAGGAGTTCCATTATTAGGAGAAAGACTGGAGTTATGAAACCCAAATCTCTTTTCCATTCCAAGCAGATATGATGGTAGCAAACCGCTGATCAATCACGTATTAACTAACACATAGGACGGTCTCACCACTCTCGTCTCCAGAACCGGCTTTCTCCCCAATCATTTCAGATCGAGCAGGTACTTCCGCAGCCAGAGCTAACATAGATCTCCGTCCGTTCGAGGAGCATGGGGCGCTGATCCTCTGTAGCAGTCAATTCATAAATCCATTCATCCCCTACCGACATAGCAATAGCCATCAAAGACTAGCTAGCATGCCCGGAGTGGGGGCTACCTGACCGCCAGGGCCACCAGAGGTTTTCCCCTTCTAGGAAGGGGTTTTTTCCTCTCCACTGAGTGGCAGGTAATTATTATTATTATTATTATTATTATTATTATTATTATTATTATTGTTATGTAATCACATAACCAAACCACACTAACTATTTTAACCTCTCCAGTTTGTCTCGTATATCCCTTCCTTTCCCATCTTTTCCATCTGTTTCTTTTATCTTATGCACTGGCACAACTCTATTGTTTGTCTCACAGTGAGGGTCTCTGCAGGGAGCCGGGAGTCCATCCTTTGGGGGGGTAAGTGCGGATTCACTCCCCCGACCTCAGGTCACCACGATATCTTGTCCTCTTTCTAGGGGGGTTCTCACCGAGTGAGTCAGAGGGGACCCCCGGCCACACTATACTTTTGCAGCTCATGCGCTTTTCTACCTCACCACGTGAGGCGCTGTCTTTCCTTCACCAGGGACGTGGCCTGCTTTACGCTCTCAGTGCCCAGTCCCAGACTAACCCATCTCTCTGTTGCAGATTCCCTGAAGGAGCCTTTTCCCGGCTTCGGAAGCCTCACCTCGCCTCATGCGAGGGCAGCACCACGACTGGGCTATTCCTATCGCCCCCGAGAGGCGCCTCTGCCGAGCAGAGCAACTTTTATATGTTTTCAGATCCTCAAGAACGCTACCTTCGACCAAGCTCCATTCTCGGCAAAAGGAGAGCTCATCGGTCAGGATCTCTCTCTCCATCCTAATTTAAGCTCTAAGCCCACCTAAGCCCAGCTACAGGATCGAGCCGCTATCCTTGGCCGAGCATCACTCGCTCGGCCCATCTTACTAACAACTCATTTCTGCTTCCTCTGCTCTATCCTTCCAGCCCAGCGGACACCCCGTGAATTGAGCACTGCGTTAGACCCACTGAAACTAGGTTTATTTAGGGGTGCAATCAGGAACTTAAACAACTGAACACATTATAAAAAGCAAAGTCGTCCTAAGTAGCAACTGTATGGGTTTGGACTGACACAGAAAGAGGAAATCAATAAAAATAAATAATAATAATAATAATAATAATAATAATAATAATAATAATAATAATAATAATAATAATAAAATGTCCTTAGATAAATACCATTTAAAAGAAAAAAATATTCCAAAGCGGTTAACTTTCTTGTTTACTGTTCACATGACAACAATGTTTTAATCAGCCTATCAGTGCGTCTGTACTGGCTTTTCTGTGACCTGTACTATACAGTAGGAGGTGGGACAAAGTCAGTGTTGCATTGTTATTTTGATTTAGGTTGCTAAATTCTAGTTTTCAGCATTGGAGGTAAAATACCAAAAATGGACGACAAAGGATCGTGTCAAGAAATTTCCCAAAGAAACTTTACATGCAGATGGAGGTTAATTGTTTTGCACATCTTGTAACGTGACTTTGGAGAAAATATGATTGATCACTATTTAGCTTCATAAACAAAAGGCTACTACAGAGGCTGCTAAACAGAAGGTAAAACAAATAACAGCTTTCAGAAAACAGACTTGAAAGTCAGCGCAGACAAAGAGTATTCCTGTCAGTTGTATCCAAGTTAAAATCAGTACTACAGGTATGATCTAGCACAGCCACCTCGCTTCAAACAACCTGCTGCTTACTTTTTAAACGCAGTTAGAATTTTAGACACGAATAGCGCGTTTTCTTTCTTTTGACTCGGTACTAATAAAATTAATTCCTGGATGGGACAAACACCATGACAATGAAAGTTTACAAACGAGAGGGGGCCATTCGGCCCATCTTGCTTGTTTGGTTGTTAGTAGCTTATTGATTCCAGAATCTCATTAAGCAGCTTCTTGAAGGATCCCAGGGTGTCAGCTTCAACATCATTACTGGGGAGTTGGTTCCAGACTCCCACAATTCTCTGTGTAAAAAAGTGCCTCCTATTTTCTGTTCTGAATGCCCCTTTACCTAATCTCCATTTGTGACCCATGGTCCTTGTTTCTTTTTTCAGGGCAACACTTCTCACAATATATTCGAGCATCTTGTTGGCCTTTTTCTTATAGCTTCCCCACATTGTCAAGATGACGTCATTTCTGAGTCAACATAAACTCCTAGATTTGCCACTCCTCCTTTTTTTTGTGTCATCTGCAAATGTAATAAGTTTGCTTACTATAACATTATCTAAGTCATTAATGTAGATTAGGAAGAGCAGAGGACCTAATACTGATTTATTCCATCACCTACCCGGGAAAAATATGTAAATTCTCCGCGATTTAAGTAGACCCCTAATAATCATGGATGATTGAGAGGAAGGGTATATCAGGTATGTAATGTTATTTTCATTAGCATTACAAAAGAAACAATGTAGTTAGACTAAATTGGTTTATTGAAACAAAAAGTATGGTACATACAGTATGTGGACCTAGTCAGCACATACAAGGATAGGCCATTGGGAGAGAATACATAAACCACACATTATGACACAGAACCAAGAAAGAAAAAGTGGGAAACACACATAAAGCAATAATGTAGGGCACAGCTAATACCCATGACCAGAAGTAGTGGACAAGTAACGTTAACAGCTATTATTAATATAGCGATCTCCTGTGTCGTGAAGCGTGGTTTACGTATTCTCTCAGTGAGTGAGCTACCACTCCCTGTTTTGACTTATGCTGTTTTTCCTTGCTCTGTGCTACTGCCGCTTGACATGATCGCCACTTCTACATTCAAAATCGGAGCCTTGCGGTGACGGAAGCGCATTCTGTCTCTTAAAGGGATTGTTGCATGGCCCTGATTGGATAGCAGATTCCCCAACCTACTCAGCATTAATTGGCTGGGCACTGTCAGTGCGCCACTAAATGTGCTTGCGCTGGGTTTTTATTTTCATCAGAATCACACTTTGAGAAGCCACTCCCTGCGGGGCAGACGCGATTGACTTCAACACTGCGTTTGCGATTGCACTAATTTCATCACAATAGGGCCCTAAGTGTTCAACACAATTTCTGGAACAAGTAGTATCCACACTCAGGATTTGTTCACGAAAATATTTTTAACTTTTATTTGTGCAACAGAGCAATATTTTATCCTCTCATTCACTTGCTATTAATTATTTAATTACAACAATTACTAGTGTAATGTGTTTTTGTGTGTACTACTAATTTCTGGTCACCCTCTAATTTCAATACGCAATGAGACAGATCTTAAAAAAACAAGGACACACACCTTGAATATATAGACATTTTTGTTTGTTATAGACATTGATGATTTCGTGTTTGAAATTATGAGTAAAATAAAAAGTAATCCATGTTTTATTAATGTAATGATTCAAACCAGTTCTAATACCAAAAAACAAACTGGCCCCAACAAGTCTGCCAGTTAAGTACAGAAAGGTAACAAACACATTCTTTGGCATGAGAAAAAAACTGTTCAGTGTTCTTCTTACATAAGATCATTGAAGGCATACCGATACAGGCATTGCTATCAAATCTAAATTAAATGCAACAATTAAATTGGATTATGTCTCAAGTATTACCTTGACGTGCCTAGTTATAAGTAAATTCACACTAAAATAAAGAACGATGTGTTAATCGTTACAGTTAGGGTTTGCCAGTAATTTGGAAATAACCCCCCTTAGATTTGAGTCTAGACACGTATCTGAAAAGGTACTGTGAAATTTACACCCTGCTGTAGAATTTGGTCTTTGAATATGCTAAGCAAACAACTGTTCCAGCTCCTCTCTGCTTCCCAGACAGGCCCTGGGGACCAGTATTTCCAATAAAACTCCCGCTGTCACTCCCTGGCACTTTACCAGTGATTAATACTGTACTAAAGTTTCACTGGGGGGTTTCAGACAACTCAGGAGAACTGAAGCACTGTACTAAAGAGCATACGTAATGGAGTCTGTTTGTTTTAACATAACAGAATTTTCTATTACAGGAAAATACATTTACATTTTCTGCTGATGTATTCAGTATTTTGTTAAAGCGTAACATAACACAGTTTAACAGGTAGAAAATGGGCTGCTAATAAGAGTCTGATTATAGAGCAGGCAACGGTGATGCTGGTAACTGAACATGCTGGTAACTCCATGACAGAACTCTCCTGCTTCAGATTTACAGGCTCCCTTATTCAAGAAATGTTAACCTTTTATTTAAAGAATTCATAAAGGCATATACTGGAAACCTGCTCAGCTGTAATAAAAACACTGCATAGCAATGCAGGAAAGATGCACAGGATATGAAAGGGGAAGTCTCATTGAAAGTGTATTTATCTCAACTGAATTCCTTTCCCCTGAAATGCACTTTTTTCTATCTTGTTATGCCCCTTCTGTTTTCTGTTTGTGTAAACCTATGTACTGCCCCTAATGAGTCCCTCCTCGCTGCCAGTGTAAGAGCCCTGTGATTCTCCTACCCACAATCTTACTGGAAAATGATGTTGCAGGGCGGTTGAGTGTTCGTTTCTAAATATGTGCATGATACAATCAACTGGCCAGATTCAAGAGTGACATATTAAACTAGATGAAACAAGTTGGATTGACCTCAGTTTCTGAGCACCTGCAGTTGTGAGATGTGAAAATACTGGCTTGCCCCATAGCGTAAAATGGCCCATTGGAAAGTATTGGATCGCCACATAATGGCTGCAAAAACATTTTAAAAATCCTATTCGTGGCTTGACACAAGCTAATTTCATAAGATGGGAACTGAGTTAGATGAAACAAGGTGTTTTTTATCACAGTTCATGCGTCCACCCAGGTTTTAGGACCGAAAGAAACATTTTGCTGAAGACTTTTCCAGGGAGGCTTCCAGGTTTTTATTGCAGTGCAACATCATTTTGCAGGCAGCGTGAGAGCCCAGCTACCCAACATATCGGAGACCTGCAGCACAGCAGTCAGAACACATGAATATCTATAACAAGTAAAGGCAAACAAGCATTTCAGATATTTTATTTGCGATCAGAAATACATATGTACATTTATAAAATGGACCTTACAAATGCAGTTGTTTCCTTTTAATAAAACAACTGCAATGGAAGCAATAATTTCCTTATTGTCGTAACCCACTATTGACTGTGCTGTACCACGTTGTAATGTTTGTAAGCCATTGGTATTCATAACATACTTCTTTTATAAAGTACTGATTTACACTATTGTTGGGGCTTTTAGTTACAAAGCAACAACATGCTCCCGTAATAGGCAATTCGGTAGTTCGGGACAAACCCCACAACACAAAAACTTTTATTGATGATTATGCAATGTATATCTGAAAAACAATTTGGTATTAAACCTTCCCGGTTTGAGGGTCCACCACCCGGCTGCCTGGACGAGGCATGTGACCTCCAAAAATTCCAAGCAGGTCCCAGTACCGCAGAGTAGATCTGAAGTGCTCAGAAGAGCGAAAGCATTTTTAAGGTTGTAAATGCATGGGTGAATGAGAGGATTGAAATGGCAAGAGGAAGCAGTAAATTTTGAACATCTCAAAATTCAAGAAAGGCCAAGAGAAATAAAGCTTTACGAGCCTTGTGAAAAACGCTAAGTAAACCCCCAAAGCAGTACGGCTACGGCACCTGGATACATTTTGAACAACGCAGAGGATGGATAGGAATGGGCTAAGGAAGCATTTGGTGGAAGAACAGTGTGATAGGAAAGGGACTGCAGGGGCTGGCTGGATGCCCGCAGAAGACATAAGAGAAGGATGGATAGAGTCAGCGGAATTGAGAGATTGAGCAGTGGAAACTGCAGAGGCCTGCTGGACGCCCGCAGCGGAATTGAGAGATTGAGCAGTGGAAACTGCAGAGTTTTTTTTTTGTATATTGTACCCTGAAACTACTGATGGTTTTGCAAAAAAGGGATTTCCTCAGATATGTAACCCTTCTGCAAAAAGTAACACAGCATCTTTTAAGACTAGTTTAGCATCTTATACAACATAATCTAAAGTACCTGGACATGTGAGTGTACAACTAAAATCAATTTCTCTATATTTAATTAGCTTCACTACACATTTTACAACACTACAGCATCCTTCTCCAACACAGAGGTCCACTGTTTTAGTAAAGCAGTATGGCACAGCAGTGGAGTTCAAGGTGTTCAAGGGGCTTTGTCCAGCAAATAATACTCCCTTTCCGTCTTTTGTTGCTATCTTTTTTTTTTTTTTTTGGCCTACAACTGCTCCACAGGAGTTCAGCAGAATATTTTGTGCAAACGTTGGCAAAAACTTGCCTCTGTGCTCCACATGGAGTCTGTTGTAGCCACTTTAGGCACAATACCTATTATAAAATACTTTGGAAAATGTGTCTCCTTCAAGCTGTACAGAATCCTATAGATTTATAGCATAATCTTGCTTTTCCAGAGTTTGCCTGTTAAATTATTTTAAATGGCACACAAGGAATTTTAAAGGCTGTCACATGGGTTGCATGGGGAAAGTTGGCAATATCACAAAAATTATTTCAAGCCAGATAAATTAGCTATGTTTTCAGCTTATCGGGCACAGCATAGCTTTTGAAGATCTCTTATCTACTTTAGGAGGAATCTGGAATTTAAAGTTGAAAAGGTCTTTATAAAACAATACTGTATAAATAATTTCAGAAACTGCCGATAAGCATTTCAAAAAGCATATCAGCAGCACATGTCTGCACACTGAAACAATCCATGGACTACATTATGTTATCTGTAAGATTTATTTTTCATTGAAACAATTGCAGAGATTACATAACTTTTCCTGAAAACCAACAATGACTTCTGCCAAATAACTGAGGAAACTTTAATGTGGCAAAAAAATAATCAATTTCAGTATGGCTCTAAGTACTTATGGGAACAATGTTGAGGAAAACAGCTTTTACAAAACACATCCTCCAGACAGAACTCAGTAAAATACACGTCAGACTTGAAGCCCTGTTCCACAGATACAGTACTTGAAATGACAGTAACATGATTATTTGGGTTTGTCAGGACCTGGACAGTACAGAGCATAAATAGAATAGAGAGGCCCATGGATTAAACCAACTGCTGCTTGTAAATTGATGTTTGTGTATTTTCCTTACTGTTAGTTGGGGATATTTTCATCCACAAAACCATAGGTATGTGTACTGTATATGATGTGGTTTTAGCCATTGTGGGCTGCTATAAATCTAGCTGCTCTGTATTCAAACAAAGCCAGTTTTGCAGAGGCAGCTATTTATAAAAGGCAAAGGGTTGTCTAACTTTCTTAACATTGGAACAATTTTAATTGATGAAGGAAGGGGTCAGGAACAAGAAACTGCAACTGAGTTAGTTTTGCCCTAAAACAAAAGACTGTCATCTTAAATCTCTTAACAAGATTTAACATTTAGCTAAATATTTGATTGGCTCTTGTAATGCTAATTGGGAAATATGCAAATTTCAGTATTATAAGAACCAATCAAATCGTGTGAAAGCACAAAGCAGGAGGAGCTCATTTGCCTAAAACCTCCAGATTTAGCTAATGTTAAATCTAGTTAAGAGATTTAAGATTTATTTAAATAAATATTTAGCTAAATGTTAAATCTTGTTAAGAGATTTAATATTTAGTTAAATATTTATCTAAATGTTAAATCTTGTAATTAGATTTATAAATTATATCTGAATGTACACATTTAAAAAAAAAATGTATTTATATTCACAACATTTATAAATCTGGGGAAAAAATACAAGATTAACGCTTTTTTTTACACATGGCACCCCATATATTACATTTTAAGCATGCCTATTGAAAAATAAAAGTACAAGATATTTGAGTTTAAAACAGTAAAAAAAGACCTGAAACAGAACAATGGTTTAATTATTGTTGATTGTAAAATGTAATAATAGTGTGAATACAGCTTCCTCATTCCCGTATGAAAAATGCATTCGCGTGATTTGTATTGGGTTTCACAAATTATTTATAAGATTTTCAGTTAAAGGAAAGGTTAACCGTTCAGCTTCAATTGTTTTGAAACGTCAAATCAACTTTACCACTGCCATGTAGCTGGTTTGTTTAGATTGTGGTTGTTAAGCCTGTTACTATGCAAACCAATTCACCAAATTGGCAACACTGGTGCTGCTGCTCAGAGTGTATGTGCAATACTGTCATTCACAACAGTAACTGTAATAACTCAAACTCATATTAAAATATGCACATACAATTAATCCAGGGGCAACATGCGCCGGATTGTAATAATAGCACAGCATTTACAGTGTGTTCAATTTCAGCTGAAATAACACCACTCTTGCTGTCTGTTTTGCAGGGAACACACGGATTGGGAAGGGTGCTTTACGTGAAGTTTAAAATAAAGCACATTGTTTTTTAATGTTACAAATAACTGAGCTACGGCTAAATATCTAAACAATATTATACATACACACACATACAGTATATATATACAGACGTGCTCAAATTTGTTGGTACCCCTCCACAAAAAACGAAGAATGCACAATTTTCTCTGAAATAACTTGAAACTGACAAAAGTAATTGGCATCCACCATTGTTTATTCCATATTTAATAGAAATCAGACTTTGCTTTTGATTTTTTATTCAACATAATATTGTAAATAATAAAACAAATGAAAATGGCATGGACAAAAATGATGGGACCGCTAACCTAATATTTTGTTGCACAACCTTTAGAGGTAATCACTGCAATCAAACGTTTTCTATAGCTCTCAATGAGACTTCTGCACCTGTTAACAGGTAGTTTGGCCCACTCTTCCTGAGCAAACAGCTCCAGCTGTCTCAGGTTTGATGGGTGCCTTCTCCAGACTGCAAGTTTCAGCTCTTTCCATAGATGTTCGATAGGATTCAGATCAGGACTCATAGAAGGCCACTTCAGAATAGTCCAATGTTTTGTTCTTATCCATTCTTGGGTGCTTTAGCTGTGTGTTTTGGGTTAGTATCCTGTTGGAGGACCCATGACCTGCGACTGAGACAGAGCTTTCTGACACTGGGCAGTACGTTTCGCTTCAGAATGCCTTGATAGTCTTGTGATTTCATTGTGCCCTGCACAGATTCAAGGCACCCTGTGCCAGGCGCAGCAAAGCAGCCCCAAAACATAACCGAGCCTCCTCCATGTTTCACTGTAGGTATGGTGTTCTTTTCTTTGAAAGCTTCATTTTTTCGTCTGTGAACATAGAGCTGATGTGACTTGCCAAAAAGCTCCAGTTTTGACTCATCTGTCCAAAGGACATTCTCCCAGAAGGATTGTGGCTTGTCAATATGCATTTTAGCAAATTCCAGTCTGGCTTTTTTATGTTTTTTTGTCAAAAGTGGAGTCCTCCTGGGTCGTCTTCCATGGAGCCCATTTTCGCTCAAAAAGCGACGGATGGTACGATCAGAAACTGACGTACCTTCACCTTGGAGTTCAGCTTTTATCTCTTTGGCAGTTATCCTTGGTTCTTTTTCTACCATTCGCACTATCCTTCTGTTCACTCTGGGGTTGATTTTCCTCTTGCGGCCGCGCCCAGGGAGGTTGGCTACAGTTCCATGGACCTTAAACTTCTTAATAATATTTGCAACTGTTGTCACAGGAACATCATGCTGCTTGGAGATGGTCTTGTAGCCTTTACGTTTACCATGCTTGTCTATTATTTTCTTTCTGATCTCCTCAGACAACTCTCTCCTTTGCTTTCTCTGGTCCATGTTCAGTGTGGTGCACACAATGATACCAAACAGCACAGTGACTACTTTTCTCCATTTAAATAGGCTGAATGACTGATTACAAGATTGGAGACATGTGTGATACTAATTAAAGAAACTAATTAGTTTGAAATATCACTATAATCAAATTATTTATTATCGTTTCTAAGGGGTACCAACAAATGTGTCCAGGCCATTTTAGAATATCTTTGTAGAATAAGCAATAATTCATCTCTTTTCACAGCTTCTTTGCTTTATTCTATGACATACCAAAGGCATGCAAGTATACATGATAAAATAGCTTTTAATTTCATCACTTTTCAGGAGGAATGAAGCATTATTTCAATGAGCTGTAAGGGTACCAACAAATTTGAGCATGTCTGTGTGTGTATATATATATATATATACATATATATATATATATATATATATATATATATATATATATATATATATATATACCACTGTATATCATAATTTAACCATATTGTATGTATTTTTGTATTTACTGTAAAGATTATGTGTTAAATCACAGGCAGATCAATGTAATGGAACGTATCCAGATATGATAATTAACAAAAGCAATACAAGTATAAACATTACGATTAAACACCAATAAAAAATGCAAAAATATATTTTTCTTTTTAGTGTGTTGACTCTTAATCTCAAAACTTAATTGTCATGTTACTCGTTTACGACTACAGTGGAGGGCAAAATTTGCCATGACATTTGGATTTTCAAGTTCAGGGTGATGGTTCCTCAGACCTAAAATCCTGCGAGTCCTGAATCACATATCAGCTCAGTACTGAATTGGATTGTTAACATCACATGGATATGTTCATTGTGACAAAATAGAATGTACAGATCATTACTAAACAGTACATTTCTAATAAGATAGTGGAAATCCTTTAAACAACTAATGTATGTCAATGAAAATATTAAAGGAAGGTTGGTGTTTCTTATGCGTTTCACTTAAAACTGGACATAGGGCATCCGGGCTTGTTAATTCCTGCCACCCAGACACAGATGCCAATTCTGAGTCAAACCTGGACAAGTGGCAACCCTACTGTGTAATGATTTAATACAAAAATAATAATGAAAAATACATGTGAATTAAACCCTGGCAAGGACCGACTACAAACATTGTATTGATATTGCTCATAGAGTAGTAATGCTTTTTATACTCCAAGTTAATAGAAATCCATTAAAATGCTCAGCTGGGCTCACTTAAGCACCCTCGCAGAAGTGTTAAACTGTTGGGGTCTGTTTAGAAGTAGAAGATTGCCAAGGGTAACAAATTGGAGCTCAGGGGAAGCAAGACCTGTGGATGAAACATCCTGGGCCTGGCTGAAAAAGTCACTCTTTTCTCACCCAAGATGAGAATTCTCGAAACGCCTGCTGTGGAGAGTCGCCTCACAGATACACTACCAATTTGACAAGCAGAGTTCACAGCCCACGTGTTCAATCATCTGGCAAAACAGTACTACAGCAGGGAAAAAACGACCTTGTAAAGCCTGCAAATCGATCCATCAGCTTAACAAATTTCCAGTGTTACCAGTGTTTTGGATCTTACTACTTCACCTTCCATGCATATATTACTCACTGTGTAAAAAAGTGCTTTCTACCTTTTGTTCTAAACTTACTTTTACTCAGCTTCCACTTATGCCCTCTTCTTCTCTCTGTGCCAAATTTGAAGTTGTGTCTTGGGCTAACTTTATCTATACCATTTATGATTTTAAAGACTTCAATCAAGTCTCCTCTTTCCTTTCTTTGTTCTAGGCTGAAGAGATTTAATTATTTTAACCTATCCTCATAGCTCCTATCTCATAAGTCCTGGGATCAGCCTAGTTGCCATTCTCTGTACCTTCTCGAGTGCAATTATGTCTATTTTGTAGCAAGGTGACCAAAACTGCACACAGCATTCTAGGTGGGGTTTAACTAGGACATTGTATTAGCTAACCTCTCTAGTCTTGTTTCAAGGCCTTTTCCAATATAGCCTAACATTCTATTTGCCTTTTTAGTTGCCTCACCACACTCATTATTGTACAGTATGTATGACCTGAAGAAGCTGAATCACCAGGATCTTAAAGCAGTATCCCAACTCAACAGGTGTTGAAAGAGGAACAAAAGAACAGGATTTTTTAAAAAAGTAATATATTTTATATAAATATTTTTTTCTTTTTTTTTTTAATTTAGTGGTCGGCAATTATTTTTATTGTTTTCTACCCAATTTAGTAATGTCCAATTATTATTATTTTTTTTTTAGGTTCAGCCCACCGCTACCACCCCTGCGCTGACTCAGGAGCGGCGAAGACGAGCACACGCTGTTCTCCGAAGCGTGTGCCATCAGCCGACCGCTTTTTTACACACTGCAGACTCACCATGCAGCCACTGAGAGCGTGGCTGAGTAGAGTGTCAGAGTACAACACAGCCCTGGGCAACTTACAGGCAAGCCTGCAGGCTCCCGGCCAGACTACAGGGGTCGCTGGTGCACGGTGAGCCGAGGACACCCTGGCCGACCTATCACCTCCCCCCCCCCCGGGCAGCGCTCGGCCAATTAAGCACTGCCCCCTGGGAGCTCCCGTCTTCGGTCGGCAAAGAAATAGCCTGGACTCGAACTCGCGATGTCCAGACTATAGGGCACATTCTGCACTCCACGTGGAGCGCCTTTACTGGATGCGCCACTCGGGATCACTAAATTATTATTATCAAAATTAACTCATTGATATTGACTACAAAAGCCCATCTTCAGGATAATGGTCCAAAATCAATTAGGTCTTACCTTACTGATTAATTACATTGAGCTGGGTCAGGAGGCAATGTGGTACAAAGGTTAAAGCACAGGACTTAAAACCAGAGATCATGGATTTATATTACAGCTCAGCCATTGGCTCACTGATCTTTGGCCAAGTTTCTTTGTTTGGCCTTATCTTGTGACTCATTCACACCTAACATAAAACTGGACAGAAGCAAGACCACACAATAAATGCACACATTATAAAGATCCAATACACAAACAGGTTACACGTAAATGTTACTGTGACACACATTTTGTCAATGCCTAAAAAATATCATATGACTATTTCATATTGTTATAAGTTCTATTCATATAAGTTTTCTGTTAAATTGTACTAGCGCCAGTATCAGAAACTATCAATAATTTATAAGAAAACAAGAAAGTCTGATGCAACAGGGAAAATACATTATCTTTTTTCTAAAACCTATAACATTAGTAATACTTTTCTAGTGTTGCATTAAACAACTATAATGCATGAATAAGTTTTTACTAATATACTTTTATGTTGAGATATTACCAATATGTGTTAAATGGTTTCTAATAAGTTATTGTTATGATTCAAATATGTCTACAACCAAACCAAACGTTAAAATATGCCATTCATATTGCTGAATGTCTGACACTGAAAGAATATTTAATATTATTTAAATACAATACAGCACTGTTCAAATAAAATACATACATTGAACTTAAATGCTGTATGCCTTACAATATTTAATATTCAAAACTATAAATACTGATGTTTGAATTTTGATGTGGTTCATTGTAAAGTAGAATTTGATCTTTGTCTTTTAAAACACATGTGGTATGTTGGAGTGAGTATGTGTGGTGCTGGTGTCTTAATGAATCACATCTTTATTTATTTTCACGTCTCTTATATATTGTTAAGTATCACACCATACTGATGAACGGTGCATGAATTAGGACCTTAGTGTGTGGACACACTTTCACGCAGTTGTGTCAACAACATCCTTCTGCTTTAAATGGCAAGATAAATGATTACTCCATTTAAGCAGGCGTCATTGATCACATCACAGTGCATTAGGTAAGCTGCCAACATGTGCCGTGGGGTTTAACATTCAGTTAGATTGTTTGGTCAAACTTTTATTTCTTAGTTGTGTTTTTGTAACAGTGTTTTGTTTTGGCATTTTTGTGTTGATTTCATTTCACGTGTGTTTACAATTGCTGGTATAACCACATGTGTGTTAACACAGCCCCACGCAACTACAACAGAGATTACATTTTCTATTATTGTGCACATTGTCAATAAAACCTAAAAGTGCTGTTCGTCTCTCCCTCAATCTCGCAGCGGATTACTCACAACACACAACACACTATGTTTGTACATCGCAGATGTGTTAAGACATGAGGCGAAACCAAGTGCCTTGAAATAAAAATCACAAAAGACCAATTTGATAATGAGAATTCTAGGCTGTCCAGTTAATTTACACTATTTATTTCACATCCTAAACCTTACAACTTTCTATGGAATAAGCAGCAATATATATCTTCCACTTCTCGTTGTTATAAATGAGCCCCTATGCAGTATTAGAAACATATTACACATATCATATAGTGCCGATAAACCGAGTCCTACAAAGACTGTCACATTGCCTTTTTGGAGAGTGGTTAGGCTTGCCTTTGCCCTCTCTATGTAAACAGCATTAATAGACTGACTTTTCACAGCCTTTAAACATCAAGTAGCTTATATTGACCAAAGTGAACATTAACTCTGTTTTCTCCCTGACCACAGTTATATAAAGACTGCTTAGTCCGCTGGCACCAAGTACACTAACATTGTAGTGTTCTGTTGTCCCATAGATTTTTGGGAAGGCTTTCTAATGGTGGGAATTGTGAATGTTAGCCCTAGGGCCCTAATTCCTGTATTTTCAGTAAACAATGGAGGTACATGGATTTCAGATAATAACCCTGGATTACCAATGTTATCCCAGGATTACATTTCCAGAAGAGCAAGGTAAATGTCTTTTTTCAATAGGTCATGTTTTAGCAGACCGTGGTCACATATATAAACTCTGGGCTCTGGGCTCTATCACTGACTGTTTGTTTCATTATAATATCAAAGTTTTGCTCTTACCCTTGGTGTATTATCATTTTTTCCTGATTTACGACTTCGGTTTGTGCCTGTTATTTTACGCATGCCTCTCACTGTAGAGTAGATTCAACTTCCTGTTTAAATGTTTCCGGGCTTTTAGTTACTTTAAAATAAAGCACCTTCAAATATAGAAGGAACCAAAAAAATATATATTTATTAATAGTCTATATTAAATAACAATGGCAATAAATACATTTTGTTTTGGTTTCTTTTATATTGTAGCATGCATGGAGGAAGGCAGCAGCAGGGCTGGTAGGTGACATAATCACACACAGGAACATAAGCCCGATATACGCTCCTTGCAAAGGAGCCGGCTCTTTTGTTCAGCGGTATCGGCGCTTTGCTTTAGTGCAATATGTATATATATTGCCTCGCCCTGTGTGATGCGCCTGCCTGCGTTAACCTATTTCGCTACAAGGTGCTTTATTAATGAGGGAAGCATGGAAACAAATCATTGAAGAGTTTTTTAATTAAACACAAACTGAAATATTTTCTTAACAGTAATTAATTATAAAATACAACGAAAAGTATTCACTTGCGTAGTCTACTGTGTGTACTGTACTTTTTTCCTTTGCACAACCAAAATATACATAGACTCAAACAAAAGTTTTCTGCGATATGCTTAAATTAACATGCTTTTGGGATATTAATTTGTTGAGTGTGTTCATAGAATTATGTTTTCACTTATGAATTCCTGCAAGCCTGCAGGCTAGGTTTTGAGATGCACATGTGTTATATACTGTATATATATATATAAACTTTTTCATACAAACTTTTGTACTTGATAACATTAAAAATCCAATTGATGCCTATGATACGTTTTGTGACTAATTTGAACATATTAATATGTTTCAATATTAAATTGATTAATCTTGCTACATAATTGATTTATTAAAATGTTTGGATATACTGTTACTTGATTGATTACTGTCTTGTTAGAATATGTTTTGTGAAGATTCAGATTTTGCTGCTGATGTATTTATTTTCAAAAGGTTTTCTTTAGGATGTGCTGCAGCAGCGCTTTGTATTTTTTCATTTCTGTTCTTTTTTTGGGTGGGGGTGTGTGTGGGGGGGGGGTTACTTCACAGTCTTGCACCAGGGCCCAGTAAATCCTAGCACCGGCACTGGTCCCAGTGAATTCATTTTGTTAGTTATGTCTTTCCATGTTTTGTTTCTTAATGATTTTGACCTTGTGACGTGTTCAATAATATTTCCTGATTTTTTTTCTTCATTTCACAGACTAACAGGTCAATTTCGTATTTTTGTGGAAATTTGTTTTCCTTTTCTTTTTGGCCGGTGCCATAGTTGCATCAAGGTCTGCAAAGCCACAGCTCGATCCTATTATATCTGCCTACTACTTCTTTCTGTTCACTATACCACTCATTTATCTTTGCCATAAGGAAGTTCTAAATCTTGACTTTCGGAGTTACAAATCTATTTATAAAGAGATGCAAATTCTGATCTCTCCTGTTAATGAGCAGTAATTTCTGCCGTTTGTAAACTTGCGGTGATATTACGGTAGTTGTTCACCAAAAAACTGTTTAGTATATCGCAAGCAGAAATTCTATGAAAAACAGAGGCTACGAATTCACGGTATTTACGAACACGGAAGTAATATTAGTACATACAGCCCTCTGTCTGGGAAGCGTTACTCAGTTGGGGTTGAGGCAGGCAATGCTCTCGTGACAAACACATCACTTTTCAAATGTTTCATATGTGAGATAATCTCATGAATAAGTAGGACCAGTGTAGTGCCTAACAGTTCAGTGCCTTCATCAGCGTACTGATTAAGACTGTATGTGATGGTATTAATATCAGTTTCACCTTTTAATATTGTATTACAAACAACTATGCAAATAGAGTTACATTACACTAAAAATATTCATACACGTATGTGATTGTTAGGGATATTACTTTCCTTGTAATCACCACAGTTTCTTCATTAAAACATTATGAAACCTGTCAGTTGTGCAACATGTTTCACAGGATTAATGGTGGCAGTAGGCTACAACATCAAGACAACAGCGCAATATCTGATCCAAATCCATAGTGTTTCCATTGCTGGTATTACTGGTTCTGCTTTAAGGAAATAATGGTATTACAATAATATTCCCATGGTATTTGGGTATTTACAATTTGGTACTTATGTCATGTGATTATAGTTTATCACATTAAAGGCTGCATTTAAAGTGTTTGAAGAAAGAATCAACTGGTCTGCACAACTGTCACTGTAATAAACCTGTTCAACCATCTGTGGCTGCATGTTGGCTTTTTGTGGTTGCTGCTGCAGTCATCGATGGAAGACGTACAAAATGTTACTTTGCTTGGGTTTTTCACACTTTGCAGAACCCTATTGCAGTAGAGAGGCTTTGAAAGCCCTGCTGTCTGTGATCACAAATCAGATTAGGTTTTTACTCAGTCCAAATATCAGGAGCCAGAAAGGTACATTAGCAGTATATCCGTTACCTGCTTCAGGCAGGCAAGTCCTAATTTGATTTCAAAAGGTGCTCCATCTGGAACATCAGATAAAAGGATGTAAGACAGATGCTTGTCTTAATATGTATGTTGTTTATATAACTTTGATACTGTCTTGCATCACTTTAGCGCCCTGATAAATCCTCTTTGTTCTTTGAATGGTTCCATTAATTATTTCCATTTTTTCTGTATATCTGAATTTGTATTGTAACAATGACATCCTTCACTATATATGGAGTGGAAAGCTATTCCCTATGGCAAGCCAAATTATCATTTAGAGATATCTCAAATTGCATTTTAAGATATCTTAAAATATTTAGAGATATCTGTAAATCATTTGCAGATACCTATAAATAGGGGTCTACTTAAATCGCGGTAAATTTACGTATTTTTCACGGGAATGTTGCGGAATAAAATTAGGATTTCGCGGACATTTCGCGGACATGTTTAAACATTAAATAAACCTAAGTAGACAGTATTTCAGAACACTATAAAGCCTAAAAATAGTGGTACTCGCTTCCTTACTAAAACAGAGTGCTGGCATTTGTTAAAGGCGAGTATGCAGTATCCCCCAGCAGTTGACTTGCCCATACATCGAGACTGCAAGTTCTGCATCCACTGAATTGGTTGGAAGTTAAGGCAAAGCTTTGCCAAGTTATACAGATGTGGAAATCGATTAGAAACCGTCCAAAAACTTGGTTACACAAGGGCATCTGGCATACTTTAATAAGGTCAATGTATGCAGCACGTTCGTTGTCATGTTATTTGTCCCATCCAATAATTTATTTTATTAGTACCGAGTCAAAACAAAGAAGACGTGGCTATTCGGGTCTAAAATTCCAACTGTAAGCAGCAGGTTGAAGCGAGGTGGCTGTGCTGGATCGTTTTAGTACTGATTTAGCTTGCAGACAGGAATACTTCTTGTCTGCGCTGACTTTCCAGTTTGTTTTCTGAAAGCTGTTTATTTTACGTTCTGTTCAGCAGCCTCTGAAGTAGCCTTTTGTTTAATGTGTGATTCTGAAGCTAAATAGCGATCGATCGTATTTTCTCCAAATACACATTAAGATATGGAAAACAATTACCTCAGTCTGCATGTAGTTTCTTTGGGAAATATCTTAAAACGATCATCAGCCGAAATATACTTGCTTTTTTTGCCGTCCATTTGTACTATTTTCCTTCCAATGCTGAAAATTAGATTTTAGCAACCTAAATCAAAACAATGTAGCACCAACTTTGTCCCGCCCCCTCCTGCACAGTACAGGCCACATAAAAGCAGTAAAGACGCACTGATAGGCTGAAAACTTTGTTATTTGAATAGAAAACAAGAACGTTAACTGCTTTGGAGAATTTATTTTGTAAATGTTACTTGTGGACATTTTTTGTTTGTTTGTTTTTTGTTTAAGTGCAATGCACACAGGACGACGAAGGAATCAAAAAGGGCTATCTACAGAAGGAAGACACGTAGTTTGCGTCACTTGCGTTGTGTAGTAGTTCGTTTTCTTTTTTTTTCCTCTCCGTACTTGTTTGTATGCATTGGCCCCTAAGAGGTGAATTTCGCGGTGACCCCTCAATTTCACGATTTCCGCGAAATCGCGATTTAGGTAGGTCCCTACCTATAAATTAAACACGTTAATCCTATTCACTTAGAGATATCTGTAAATCATTTTAAGATATATTTAAATAACTGCCTGTTCATTTAGAGCTATCTCGAAATAACTTCCTGTTCATTTAGAGATATCTCTACATCATTTATAGATATCACAAAATGAACAGGAAGCCATTTCAAGTTATCTCTAAATGACTTCCTGTGAAAATGCTCTATGTTTTGAATGGACTTCCTGTCAATTTAGAGAGATCTCGAAATGAACAGGAAGTTATTTTGAGATATCTCAAAAACATTTTGAGATATCTTAAAATTATTTAAAAATCTCTGAAAAAGCACTTTAGATATCTAATTTAAAGCTCCATTTAAAGGTTTCTGGAAACAACTTTGAGATTTCTCTAAATGTATTTTAGATATCTTAAAATTATTTAGAGATATCTTTAAATATTTGAAGATTATCTTCGAATATTTAGAGATATCTGGAAATGATTTAGAGATATCTATACATTAATTTGAGATATCTCTAAATGATCATTTGTCTTGCCATAATTCCCAATGGGTTTTCTGTCCTTTTGGTATGGTTATTGCCTGTTAGCTTTCCTAGCAACTGAGAACATTATTATAATAGATTGTCAATTTAAATAGCATACTTGAATATATGTTTTATATATTCCAATATAGGTATACAGGTATATGTTATAGGAATTGTGAAAAACAACGATGGTTTGTTTTGTTATGTAACTTAAAATTAAAATCTATAACTGTCCCTGGATAGGATTTTTTTATAGAGCTGCTTTGTATTCATAATGTTTTATAAATGTTTAATTTCCTCTGATGAGTATCTCAGAGGAAATTAATTTGGGTTTCAAGTCTGTTTTATTCAGACATTAGTTTATTTAAGGGCATTTATTTACTCTGTGCTTTGAGGTGTGCATTATTGACTGCTTATTCCTTAGTAAAAGCACAGCAAAGTTCAGTGAAAGCATAGTAAAGCATAGGTAAAGCATAGTAAAGCATAGGTAAAGCATGGAAAATCCCAGAGAGCTAAGGTAAATCATATTAAAAAAAGCATTGTACAGCATGTTAACTGTGATAAATGAATAGTATAACCAATGGGGAAAAATCACAGCAAAACAGCAAATTTACAGTGGGATGTTCTCCACACATTTACATAATATATTTTGGAACTTTCAATTCTGTGTTGCTTATTTAACGTTTCTCACTTGACTGAAAGTAACACGTTGCTTTCTCACTGCATAAAATCCTGACAAGCACATAGTTGGAGGGTGCAGCCAAAACACAGAAGTGATGTAAAGGGCTGTGTGATAAGTGTTTAACAGTTCACACTGCTGCATCTGTACATCTTAATTATGGGTAGCTCTGTTCTGTACCAAGGGGGAACAGTATATGTTCCCAGTTCAAAGGATGTTTAATTTTAACTTGAAAGCTGAAACCACACAACACCTGGCACTTCCTTATATATATATATATATATATATATATATATATATATATATATATATATATATATATATATATAATCAGTTATTACAAAAAAAGAAAGTATAATAAAACCATTAATAAATAATAACAAATAAAATACTGGATAATGTCAGGTTAGATACAAAATAAGTTAGTTATATTATTGGTTTCGCTGATTGTTCCCCCCCCCCCCCCCCCCCCCATAATATTACCAAGCTCCATTTATTTTATTTTATTTTTTTGTTGTTTTTGAAAACATTAACCTCAATATTCCACGTGGTTTTCTCTGAATTCTATTCGTGGTTAGACCCTGCTCACTTCGGTTCAGTATCCCAGCGGCGCAGTAAGAAAACATGTTCTAATTTACACCCAGTGTATGTACCTTAACAATGGTCCGGTTTGTCAACTGTTTATTTTTAACTAGCCCACTTGTTAAACAATCAAACTATCGTTTTTTTGTTTGTTTGTTTGTTTTGTTTTTAAAAAAATATGAGTTCAGTGAGTGTTCGTTGTGTAGATTTCAGTAGACTAACTCACTGTATTTACTAGTACTACGTCTTAAAATGTGTTAGCGAAAGCAATATCATTTGACATTGTGGTAGCCAACGTGCTGTTGCTAATCGTGCTGTTTGTTCAGTTTTCATTGTGTTCATAAAGTTTATTCAAAGTCTGCTGTTTATGAACTACTGAAATCAAGTCATTCAATGTCAGCATCCATTATTTTTACAACTTGTCATTATTAAAACCATAGGGTAGCTGCTGCTATTGCCCGATTGCAAACACTTTTAGATTTGTTTTGTTTCATATACCACATTGACAGCGTTCATAGAATGTGTACAAAAACGGAGGTTTACTTTCACATAGCAGAAAAAGGTAAATTACACAAGCGAATTCATACTGTATTTACGTTTTTTTCGGGCAGATTGATTTGTAACGGCGATTAAACATATTCGGGCTAGTTTTACAATGGATTAAGGCACGCGTATTGACTATGGGCGGTGTCAAACAGTGACGTCATTATATAGTATTTTACCGGGCCCATATTTTTTATTTATTTATTTATTTATTTATTTATTTATTTATTTATTTATTTATTTATTTTAAGGCAACCAAATTTTACGTTTAGTTAAAAGCTATTAGCCAGATGCCTATAAGGATTTTGGCCAACTTTGAGCCCTGAATGAGGGCTTGAATTGAGAGTGACAGAAAAAGAGACAGGCAGAGAGTCAGATCTGATCAGCACAGAACTTCAGCAGTGCTCTACTGCCAGACATAACACACTGTTGTTCTGCTTTATTTGTTGAAAACATTTACGTGGATGGTAGTCAAAGCAAATACACAGGAACCTCTTTAATCACAACAGCTTGTTATAGGCAGTTACTCCACCCTGAGGGTGGCCTAGATTTAGTGTACTTGAATTCTGCAACAAAGGTGTTTTATTCCAATGACAAGCTTTTCTGAATCAATGGCTCTTTTCCCAAAACATTCTTCAACCTAATAATATTGTGACGGCATCCTAACTTTTTCAAAGTGTGGGGTCTTGCGGATACACTGGAACATCTACTTTAGTTCAAGAGTTGGATGGATTATTATTATTTATTTATTTTTATTTATTTATTTATTTTTATTTTGAGGTTTACAACACAATCTGAATGAGGGCTTGAATTGGTACCACAGGTACATTGTGTAGACATGCAGATTAATATTTTCCAAACACAGAACCTGCAAATTAAGTAGAATTTGGGCAGACAAACTTTAAGTTCAGGTTACAAGTATCTATAATTGACAGATCAATTTTGAAGGCATAAGTATTATTGTTTTCAGGAATGGGCAATTGTGAACATTAAAATGCATTTTAATATGTATACAAAAGGATCAAGATTATCCAAAGCTTCCTAAAAAAAATTAAGAAGCGATAACCATAGATAGGGCTCTGAAACGAATTAATGTACTTCTGGATTTGGTAAATTATTTATTAAGGAGGCTGAATTATTGACCCAAAATGTCAAGTTTGGGAAATACAATTATGAATTGAATTCCAAATACTGTTAACTTTTGTGCATGTCCAATAAGCATATTATTTGCTGTTAATATTGTTATTTACTTTGTGGTCATCCATACGTTTTAATAAAAAAAAAATGGTAGACTATGCAAAGAGTTACCAGTGAATGTTGGCTCATACTATTATGATACAATACATTTGTATGTCAGAATATGGAAATGTTAATACTGTGATAACATTATTCCAAAGGCTTGTCCTTTTGTTACTTACATGGTAAATTTACAGCTACTTACATTTGTGTTTACCATCTGGTTATACCAACCTGCAAGTGATCCTGATTCGATATACAGCCAATATAATAAAGCACCAGTATTGTTCCATAGCTAACAGGCCTTTCAGAAAGACAGAATCAGCAGTCTACAGTTCAAAAGGTCCTACAATAAATGTTCCAATTGGCAATCTGCTGCTACAATACAAGTTATCACAATAGTGCAACCCATTCCATCATCAAATAGCACAGAGCCTGTCCATTAATGGTATCACAAAGAACATGAACAAGATATAATATTCTTTCTACAGTGTTTTAGTATTTAAGGTATTACCTGTTTAATGTCTCATTCTTTGATTTCTTTATCATTCTCTATTAAATTTCAAAAGTCAACACATCTCTCTCATGTAACAATTACAGACAAGGTGTGCAAGGCACAATAGTGTGAGTACATGTTTGTTAAAATGATATTGCTACAATAATTAGGTCTTTTAGAATTTTGATAATTGTTGGTTGATTTAAAAGAAACTATGTAAAGTGCTGTCGTCTTTATGATAAAGAAGTGTATATACTTTAATAAAACATTAAAAAGCACATCTGTTAACATGTTGGAAAGGTAAAAAACAAAAAAGAGCCCACTAAAACAAAGCATTACTGTTATTTCCAGACCAGTCTCATTCAAACATCTGACTTCTCATATGACCATTAAACTTTTCTCTGGAGGTCAAAATATAGTTCCCCTGCAGACTAAAATCAAGGAACTTAATAAATATGAAATGTTACCTGTTGCAGTAGACCACAGACTCAGTGGATGGACTTTAAATGGTGACTTACTGTTTTGAAATAATGTAAGAGTCGATAATCCAATGATGAGAACCATATTCTTCACAGTTTCTTTGTAACCAAGTGAGGTTTTTTTTAACCTTTAATTTTTTATAATTCCAAGATAAAGGTATAAACTGTCTTAGAACAGATTGATTATTGTACCAGCATTAGTTATAACACATTCAGCAGTCACACCCTGTATATGTCAAAATCTCACAGGAAACAACATATATTTCTAAGTAAAGGTTTCATAGAATATAAACACCGCTTGGGTGTGGTTTGTGAACAAACTTAACCCAAACTAAAGCAATGGTAGCATTGTAATATAATGTTCATATTGTTTATATCAGAGCAGTAATGGTTCTAAAAGTTACTGTGAGCGGTAAAGTTTAAACATTGACACGTGTATTTGGGTGCAAATATTTACACAAGTGTACAGGTATTTACAAGCTGGGGAAAATAGACACACAATATTAACACAGCAGGGAGACAGCTGTCTTCAGATAGGTAGGGGTCACGAGCCAGACTGGTATGAGCTGGTGCCGTCAGTATTCACAGTCCACCGTTCACGGTTACACTCCTTGGTCACGACTCCCTGGATCACCAGTCCTGGTCACACAGGCAGTGTAGAATAGTTTGAGTTACCAAAACAAGTCTCTGGCTGTTTGCCCCTTCTGGGTCTTTCCCAGTAGCACTCCCCCTCCCCCCGGCTTAACACAGTTCCTATATGCTTCAGGTTAATTTATTGGGGTACTGCTAAGCGGTGGTTCTTGATGAGGTGAAACCTGGAGCACCTGTGAAGATGCCCTTATTGGGATGTGCCTTAAACAGGCTATGAGCATACTAATACTTGTGCATCCTAACAAGGCAGGGAAGCTAGCCTAATAGCGCCACCGCCTGTGGGGAGGTCAGACGTCACCCCCCGGCACAAGTTTCACCCTGCTGTAGTTACCATATGCTGTGATATATAGTTGCCACTGCCAGCTGCATGTTCGGAGGGGCCAGCATTTCCACTGCAAGCATTGCCGCTGCTGGAGTATCCTGAGCCAATGCTGGCATTGCCCCTGCTGGAGTGCCATGCTCTGCCGGCAGCATTTCTGCTGTAAGCATTTCCGCTGTAAGCATTGCCATTGCCGGAGTACCCCACACCGCTGCTAGCATTTTTGCTGCTGAGTGCCCCGTGCCGCTACAGGAATGATTTGCACCGCTGTCAGCGTTGGGTCCACCCAGACAGAAGGAGGAGGTGAGGAGAGCCCCTCCACCACAGCCCCAATCACCAACCCGCCCACAAGAATCCATGTGGGGAAAGATGGGACATGAGGGGAGGGGGTTGGTGTTTTAGGGGGGGTGTTACGATGGAGGCCAGGTGAAAGCCCTGTCGGTGCACAGGTGTGTGGGGACTATTGGGTGGCAGGAAGTGGGTTAAATTCCTCCATGCCAAAACATGGGAATGTGGCTGGAGCCTTAAATTGAATAAATGATTAATTAGGCTCCAGCCACAGGTGTATAAAAAGGGTGATCATGGCTGTTAGTTGAGATTAGTGATGGTGAAGGTACTTTGCAGTGTTTGGTATTTGTTGTTTTGTGCTTTGTAAATAAATGCGAGAGAGCGCTTAAACTGTAAAGTGCTGGTCTCCTTCTCCTTGCCGACGTGACCCATTCACATATAGCTACAGTGCCTTGCATAAGTATTCACCCCCCTTGGACTTTTCTACATTTTGTAGTGTTATAACCTGGAATTAAAATGGATTTAATTAGGATTTTTTTGTCACTGATCTACACAAAATAGTCCATAATGTCGAAGTGGGGAAAAAAATCTACATATTTTTCAAAATTATTTACAAATAAAAAACTGAAAAGTCTTGATTGCATAAGTATTCACCCCCTTTGCTGTGACACCCCTAAATAAGCTCTGGTGCAACCAACTGCCTTCAGAAGTCACATAATTAGTTGAATGGAGTTCACCTGTGTGCAATTAAAGTGTCACATGATCTCAGATTAAATACACCTGTTTCTGGAAGGCCCCAGAGTTTGTTAGAGAGCATATCTAAACAAACAGCATCATGAAGACCAAGGAGCTAACAAAACAAGTCCGGGATAAAGTTCTGGAGAAGAACCAATCAGGGTTGGGTTATAAAACAATATACCAAACTTTGAACGTCCCCCAGAGCACCGTTAAATCCATTATTAAAAAATGGAAAGAATATGGCACAACCGCGACTCTGCCTACAGAAGGCCGTCCACCAAAACTCAGTGACCAGGTAAGTCAGAGAAGCAACCAAGAGGCCAATGGTAACTCTGAAGGAACTGGAGAGATCCACAGCTGAAATGGGAGAAACCGTCCATGGGACAACTATAACCCGGTCGCTCCACAAAGCTGGGCTTTATGGGAGAGTGGCGAGAAGAAAGCCATTGCTGAAAAAAACCCATATCAAATCCTGTTTGGATTTTGCCAAAAGGCATGTGGGAGACACAACAAACATGTGGAGAAAGGTTCTCTGGTCTGATGAGACCAAAATTTAACTTTTTGGCCTTAGCGCAAAACGCTATGTGTGGCGCAAAGCCAACACTGCTCATCACCCTGAGAACACCATCCCCACGGTGAAGCATGGTGGTGGCAGCATCATCTTATGGGGATGCTTTTCATCGGCAGGGACTGGGAAACTGGTCAGGATTGAGGGCAAGATGGATGGAGCCAAATACAGGGAAATTGTAGAGGAAAACCTGTTTCAGTCTGCAAGAGACCTGGGACTGGGGCGGAGGTTCACCTTCCAGCAGGACAATGACCCTAAACACACAGCCAAAGCTACACTGGAGTGGTTTAAAAACAAGAACCTGAATGTCTTAGAATGGCCCAGTCAAAGCCCAGACCTCAATCCGATTGAGAATCTGTGGCAAGACTTGAAAATTGCTGTTCACCAATGGTCCCAATCCAACTTGACAGAGCTTGAGCAATTTTGCCAAGAAGAATGGGCAAACATTGCAGGATCCAGATGTGCAAAGCTGGTAGAGACTTACCCAAAAAGACTCACAGCTGTAACTGCTGCCAAAGGTGCTTCTACCAAGTATTGACTCGGGGGGGAATACTTATGCAACCAACAAATGCCTTTTTTTTTTGTTTAATTAACTTTTGTGTCACAATAAAAAATATGTTGCACCTTCAAAGTGTTAAGTATGTTGTGTAAATCAAATGGTTAAAATCCCAATTAAATCCATTTTAATTCCAGGTTGTAACACTACAAAATGTGGAAAAGTCCAAGGGGGGTGAATACTTATGCAAGGCACTGTACATGTATCTTAACAACTGACTCAGGTCAACTCAGTTTGCAGATTCATCATATTAGTTGCACGTCTATATTAAACACACACGCGCACACACACACTAATTGTGGCAAAAATTACAGGGTTACTGCAAGTGGTTATCTGACCTTAAACTGGATTTTATTAATAACAGCATCTATATAGCCTGCAATAGGATTGGGAATGTGTATTGTGAATTTGAAGCAATGATTGTCATTGAGTGCAGCCCTCCCCTGCCTGCATCTACACGGCTCTGGCTTCACTTTTCGCACACGTAGCAACCAGTGATAGCGCACTCAACCATAGCAGTCAAGTTCCGTGCGGAAGAGAAACATTAATGGATGTAATGTAATGCACATTTTTAAAAAATCTGCTCAGCAGAAGTAGTGTACAATATATGGGTGTTACAACCAAACAGGCACATTGAAATCAGAAAAGGAATATATATTTATATGTCAGGATGCAAATGGCCTACTGTAACAGGGAGTATGGCTTTAATATTCTAAAAACAGACTGACCTGAATACATTTTCACCATTAAAATAGTGCCCTTTGAGGTACAAAAAAGGTTGTGACTTTTTCACGAGATATTCTGAATAAAAATAAAGTAGGTCAAAACACACAAGCTATCTATAAGTACTGTCTCCAAAGTCCATATCTGTGATGCCATGGAGTGCCATATATAAATTCTCGTGATTCAGTCCAGAACTTTTCAGAATGTATGGGCCACGCTGAGCATTGCTCATAGTTTTGCATGCTTTCCCATCCTGACCTGGCTTTTATCTCACTGCTTAACTTCTTGTTTGTAACTTCAGAAGCTACTAATCCTCTTTCAGTGTTACCATACTTTCAAATTAAAAATCAGACAAGAAACTATGAACTCAAGTCAGCTGCCTCCAAAGTTGGGGTTAAAACAGATTATTTATCACTCAATCAAAACTAAAACTTTCAATGTACAAATATGCTCAAAGTGAGTACATAAAAACAGTACCATTTGTTAATCTGCTTCCTACCACTAACCTGCTTAATTTTAGTGCTAAACATATCAAAGACAAAAACCCCAGAAAATATCTTTTTAGCAGGCAATAGAAAACTCCTTATCTGAAGTTGTTATTAAACACAAATAATTAACATACGTATGACATGACAAGGATATTAATCAAGTATGTCAGTAGCATATTGTACATATTGATGACCAAGGATAAAATACCATATTACAAGTTTCCTTATTAAAATAATCTCCTAAAATATTCCCAAGCCTAGTTTCATAAAATGTGGACCCGTGGTTCAACAGATAAAGCCAATCAAGTATGAATAGTGGAATAACTTCTTGTAACAAATGTCCATGCATTTAATCAATATTGGGCACTTGACCTTGGATATATTGCTTTCATTAGGCTAACCAATCAGAAGCCAGAACTCATGAGTAAGTACAGTACAACAAGCAACAATGACCCTCAATAACTTGTTTAGTTATGATCAAAAAATGTGTTTTCTAACTGGATAGTCAGTTCTCTTTCAGAATGATTTTCTGGCAGGTCATTTTCTGGTCTTTATGAGCCAGAGTAACTCATTACAGCTCAGTTTGGTCAAAATATCCCTTTCAATTTATTTAAATCACTTGACTCACCTATTCAGACTAGACAGGAATTCCGAACCTACCTTCCAACCCCAGCTTTAGATATATAAAACTAAGCATTATTCACCAGTTTTCTTTTGAGGATTAGGCAGGACAGGCAGACCTATTGACTGCTGGATAAGACCCACATACCTTTTTACTCTGCCATCAAGAAAATGCTTGGGATTCTGGCAGCATCAAGTAACAAGCCTGGTAAAGTTATTACATTATTTAAAGCAGAATAGCTCGTTTACATATCTACTTCTACAGAATGATGTAGTCTGCATTATAGACTGCTCATGATATTTTAGCCAATCAGAGTACATATTTTGCCTTCTGTATTCCACGATACATCATGGAGAAACCCTATTCATGATATCAACTGTGCCACTTTCAGTTTTTACACTGCTAAATTCCATATCAGCACGATTGATGGCACTTGCTTTAAAAACCCTAACTAAGGCACCTCTCGGAATTCAGTTCAACTGCAAAATCCAATCAAAACCGTGGCATCGCAATTGGCTCAGTACCTCAGCCACTTAACATATTCTTTTCATCAACCTTTTCCCTCTTTTGAGTGAAATTGACAATGGACAAAATAAAAGTTGGTAATGATTAGAAAACAAAGATGGATTTTGAACTTGTATATTAATAATAAAGTATATAATAGATTTATAGGACTGTGAGTGTCTGTTTATGGGCTTTCAGCTTTGGTCTGTTCACTTCTATTCGTGCATTAAGATAGCAAATTGTCCTGAACACCAACAATATGTTATTATTAGTATTATTTATTTCTTAGCAGACACCCTTATTGAGGGTGACTTACAATTGTTACAAGATATCACATTATTTTTAAATACAGTTACCCATTTATACAGTTGGGTTTTTACTGGAGCAATCTAGGTAAAGTACCTTGCTCAAGGGTACAGCAGCAATGTCCCCCACCTGGGATTGAACCCACGACCCTCTGGTCAAGAGTCCATAGCCCTAACCACTACTCCACAGTGCTGCCCCATGTTATGGGTAATGTATTACATTTGCCAACTAACATCTAGTATTACAGCAAATGTAGAAGTTTTTTTTTTTTACCTAAACTAGTAACGTTAATAATTATAACAGACATGTAAAGCAAATGATTCAAATCTAGACCACCACTATGCTTCTGTTTTTTTAAATCTTTTAACACATGGGAGACGTCCAAAACAATGAGTTCCCTATGAAAAACATATTAAACATGATGTAAGAATGACTGAAGTGGGGCACATACTGGCCAATGCTATGTGTTACATAACACCTAATGTTATAATAACCTTTTTTTTTTGTAAAAAAAAAAAAAAAAAAAACTTGCAAAATGTCTGTGCAAGTTTACCTTGGGCAATATATTTAAGCTCTTTCTTCATTGCGCTGGTGACAGTTTGAGGTTGTTAACCAACCAACTTCCCTTCATCTGATGACCACTGTGTCCAAAGACACAAGCACTGTATCGAGTATGTCTGTCCACAAAAACACTATATGGCACAACAGCTTTCAGTAATAATTTCTTCTTATGCAGGGATAAATGATTCCTGTCTTTAAGAGCGATGTCATTTCTTAAAACAAGTTCAATTTGACAAACATGGTACCTTTTTGGTTTGTTTTTCTTTTCACATGCAGTCCCACGCCCTCACTGTTTTTTCCTCTTATTCAAACTGCATAAACATGTGTGACTGTCTGTAGCAACACAGATAAAGAAACTGTCTAGATACTAATAACACATTTCAAGTGCTTAGTTTTTTTTCCCAGATTCTATATATGCATAGCAGGAGAAAATAATCCAGCTGGTGTAATGACATTATTGTGGCACGATATCTTGGCAACTAGTATTTTAAAAGATAAAAAAATAGTCAAAATATTATAATGTCCCCTGTGTACAATGCGTAAATTAAATTGTTCAGCAGATCTGGAGAAAAAACTGTAATAGTTTGTGTGGCTTATATCTTTTTTTTTTTTTTTTTATGCAGCACAGACTAGGTAATGTACCTACCAAGGAAGGAAATAAGAGCATTACAGTAATACTTCTGGTATAAATCAGTGCAGAATGAGGCAACTTAGGAAGTTCAAAAGTGTGAATAACTCAACCTTAATATACACATACTTGTATCAATTGGATTTTCATGTTTAGTCCAAATATCTCTGACCGAATAAAAAGCATAACAACCCTGTGAACAGGCTGGCTGTAGGGGTGACGTCAGGCCAGAAAGGAACACACAGACAGGGAGTACTGGCAGGTGAAACTGAAACACTGCGGCACTCAGTGCGTTTAACTGTAAAAATAAAAGGTTTAAACAGAAAACAACAAACACTTTGACAAAGCAAAGAGGCACTTTGGCCAAACAAACAGACAGACGATAAACAATAACAAGTATCGTGCTGGTTTATAAGCCAGCACGTTTTAGCAATTGTTATTTTAGTTCTTTAAATCTTTTACCTTCTTCTCCACACCCGTTCTCCACTCACCGAACACACAACCCCGAGTGAGTGCTTTGTGCATCTATATATACTGTTGTGCCGGGATTCAATTACTAATGAATCAATCACTTGAATCCCAGCACGTTAACTAATTTGTGCAATCCCATGCTCACATATTTTATCTGCACGTGTAGTGATTATGCAATCCCCGTGCCTAAATACAACTATATATTATTCACTTGTGCTACATTTATATCCTATGCACCAATACACCAACATTAACACACCACACGCAACACATAACACAAAATCCACACATGGGCGGGGCACACTGCCACAAACCCTCATATTATCTTGTCATCCTCATATAGATTACAGTTTTAGCTACAGGTCACTTCATCCCCTGTCAAGCTTTTGAGTGGTGCCGTCGCACGGAGGTAACCTGAGTCCTAATATCAGCTATCAAGCAGCCCTCTAAGTGAGGGCAAGCAGATACTTAAAAACATCTCAGTGTCAAAGCATCCCAGTCAAACTGATACAGTGAATTTTACCGTACCATAAAACTGAAATTTATGAACTAAAGGGCTGATGGACTTGTCTGACCTCACTTTCTACTGTAATTAAATGGAGAAAGGAAGATTTTGAACAGATGATAAAATTAGCCGGCTTGTAATATGAACTCAGTGAGCAGGATGAAAAAAGAAAAACGTCTTGATTTAGTGCTGACACAAAATTCTTAAAGAAAGATCATTTAAAAATTTGAGGTATTAATGCTGTTTTTTTTGATAAAGGGAAAATAATAAGAGATTAAAAATGGTTTTAAGGTAAATTCTTGCTAGTGATATTTATCGATATATTTGAAATTTTACCACTGTACAAGACCCTCAAGATTCAGGAGCCGACCGGGTTCATGAAGTGTATAAACAATGCCACCTACTTTTAATTATCAGTAATATAGGATGCTGTGTGGTCCAATGGTTAAAGAAAAGGGCTTGTACCAGGAGGTCACCGGTAAATCCCGACTCACTCACTGACTCACTGTGTGACCTTGGGCAAGTCATTTAACCTCCTTGTGCTTTGTCTTTAGGGTAAGACGTTGTTGTAAGTGACTCTACAGCTGATGCATAGTTCACACACCCTAGTCTCTGTAAGTCGCCTTGGATAAAGGTATCTGCTAAATAAACTAATAATAATAATAATAATAATAATAATAATAATAATTTCTCCATTCAATATTCTTTATTTTCTTGGCACAGGTTTGTTGCTTTTGGTTACAGCATTAGAATACAGAGTTCAAAGACTCTCTCCCTAGTTCTAAGACACAACCTAACTCAACAGCCACATCAGAGTGAGTAAGGCCTCCCAGTTAAAGCTACAGTAGCATTAGCTGTGCAGTACAAAACAGAGTACCAACTAATACTTTTTTTGCTGTATTAATTCTAACAACAACTAATAACAGTAATAAAATAATCTGAACAGTGTAAATACTGCAACCTGGCATTCCAACATTACACAGGCAATTGCAGAGGGAGCATTAATCATTCAGTGCACAAGGCAACTACTTCTAGGCAGTTTTTTTCACGTGAGCAGTGATATTTCCCCTCAGGTATTATTTGCACATGGCTATAAAAAAACAGAAATTAAAGGTGAACATTTTACTTTCAGCAATCGTTTAAACCTGGGTGTTGACTCGGCAGAATCTGGTATTTGTTTTGCATTTTTTTATTTAAAAATAAAAGGTGGCAAGGAAGCTAAGGAAAATCATGTCATAAAGTACCTACCATGGCAACCATGTCATTTGCCATGTTCTCTTCAAAGCGAACATTGAGTGCAGAAGACACTCAAGTTTAAAATGTAAGTAAGCTATTGGATTTCCATGTTCAGACTGTTTTCTTTAAAACAGAGCCACATGCTACATAAATTCTTATCTAAGAGAACCCCCACTTTTAGCGACAGTTCTATGCAGCGTACTTGACGTGTCTTGTAATGCAATCTTGGATATTAAAACTCATTCCAACACCAAAATGTACAGAAGATCTTAGACATGCAAGAGTTATCTTTTGCCAAAGCACATACTCGTTTATAGGATAATGTTCAGGTTTCTGCCATTAATTGTATTATTTCTTGTACTGTGATACTTGAAATGTATTTGCTTTCGATTGTAAGTCGCCCTGGATAAGGGCGTCTGCTAAGAAATAAATAATAAATAATAATCTTATTTAGCACCCCACAGTGACTCTTTTCAGAGGGGTATAGTTCATGCACAAGCAGAAAATGAAAACCCTGCTGAATCAGCTGCTTTTAACTCAAAATGAATTACATGGTGTTGCAATATGAAGCATGTATGCTACTTCACTAAAACAAATGACGTTTTCATGAACATTATTATTATTATTATTATTATTATTATTATTATTATTATTATTATTATTATTATTATTATTATTATTATTTATTTCGTAGCAGACACCCTTATCCAGGGCGACTTACAATTGTTACAAGATATCACATTATTTTTTACATACAATTACCCATTTCTACAGTTGGGTTTTTACTGGAGCAATCTAGGTAAAGTACCTTGCTCAAGGGTACAGCAGCAGTGTCCCCACCTGGGATTGAACCCACGACCCTATTGCTGTTAATATAATTCAGCTGTTGTCAAATATGAGTATTGAGATAACTAGGGGAATGTTGAAATTGAACCCAAAAGTCTTCTGGTAACACTTTATATTAAGGTGCTGCTTATTAATGTTTTATAAATGTATAATATGTGCTTAATAACTATGTGTTAATAAAGCATTATAGATGGTTTATAACCATGCAATAGTCAGACAGAATTATGATTAAACATCCCAAAGTAGAATAGGTGTCTCAAAACTGTTCCCTTTATAAAACTGTAATTCTGTCTATAGCTATTGCATGGTTATAAACCATCTATAATGCTTTATTAACATAGTTATTAAGCATCTATTATATATTTATAAAACATTAATAAGCAGTACCTTAATATAAAGCGTTACCAGTCTTCTTGTGCTGTGAGTTAATCTATCATTTATTTGAAAGCATTGCTTTCTACCTTTTCTTTTTCACCTCTTTTATTGAAGGTGATCCAAAAAGATTACATTTGTGAAAACTGCCACAGACATTTGTTTTGATTTCAAGCTTAACGGAGCTTAAATAAGGCTACACGTTTTATAAAAACAAACAAATTAAATAAAGATGTGTTTTTATAGAAGTTGGTTTTCAATCAAAAGAAAGATGCCTTTGATTTTTGGCAAAGCGGTTCTGTGGGGTTTAGAATAGATAAACAGATGTGGTTTTGATATCTGCCAGGACTTGATTATTTTTATTAATGAGAAACTATTAAGAAAAACTGCATTCTTCACTGTCATCTGTTACTCCCATTAGAAAAAAAAGACTGACCGGTTAACTTTGAAATTGTCATCTGTTATGTTTGCTTGTCACCAACTGTCAAACTACCTTTTACGTGCTCTGAAATGAAAATAAAAATAGTGTGAAAAGTAGATAAAAACAGTTTTACTAATAAAACACACCATCATAAATCCTAGAAAACTGACTTCAAATCTCACCAAGTCTATTTTCCTTTTCTTATCTTACAGACAATGAACATGTCATTATAATACCCTACCTATTAACTGTGTTAAATTAGATCCCTGAAACAGAACTGTGCTTCAGTTCAATTCTAGGATTGTATTAATTTCTAGGATTGTATTAATACTTGTACTGTGATTCTTGAAATGTATTTTTAGTTTACGACTGTATTATTATTATTATTTTATTTCTTAGCAGATGCCCTATCCAGGGCGACTTACAATTGTTACAAGATATCACATTATTTTTACATACAATTACATTATTTGTACACATTATTTTTACACACAATTACCCATTTATACAGTTGGGTTTTTACTGGAGCAATCTAGGTAAAGTACCTTGCTCAAGGGTACAGCAGCAGTGTCCCCCACCTGGGATTGAACCCACGACCCTCTGGTCAAGAGTCCAGAGCTCTAACCACTACTCCACACTGTTGCCCTGACTGTAAGTCGCCCTGGATAAGGGTGTCTGCTAAGAAATTAATAATAATAATAATAGAAGAAATAATAATAATAATAGAATAATAATAATTGCACTAGAAGACTGGCTCTACCTCCGCTACGCTCCCCTGCCTCCCGAGCCCGCTCCTTCTCCACCCTTGCTCCGCAGTGGTGGAACGACCTTCCTACAGATGTCAGGACTGCCCAGTCCCTGACCACATTCCGGCGCCTCCTTAAGACTCACCTCTTCAAACAGCACCTGTAGAACTCCTCTGTTGTATCCTGGGACACTATCACCCTTCATTTAAATATGCTTTATTTTGCTCTTATCTGCCCCCATTTTACTGCATTTAATCCTGTACCTCAGAATATTGTAATCTGCCAAGTGTTTAAATCTGTAGTATTTTGTACTTAATCATATCCTGATGTAACTATCACTACTTAATCATATCCTGATGTAACTTTCACTATTATCTGCTGTATTATTGAATTGTGGTTTGTCACACTTGAGAATTATTGTATTTCTTGTTCTTATTGTATGACTTATATTGTAACACTTGAATGTATTTGTATTTGCTTGCGATTGTAAGTCGCCCTGGATAAGGGCGTCTGCTAAGAAATAAATAAATAATAATAATAATAATAATAATAATAATAATAATAATAATAATAATAATAATAATGGATAATAAATGATCTTTCCAGGTCTTATCCAGAGACACCGCAGCCGTGGAGCACAGTGCATGATTAAATCACATTGAAGACCTATCAATTAGTAATAATTAGTATCCTGCGCATCTGATGTCTACTTTGTCTTCTGCAAATAATATTTACTATTGTACTCTATGTCAAGGGTGGGGACATCCCTGAGACCAAAGGGGGAAAAAATTATATAAAACCTAAAATGCATAAAAAAATATATTAAGTAGAAATAAAATGCACATCTCATATCTTCATTGACATAAATGTACCTTTCATTTTGACTAGACTGGTAATTCTCCCTGTGTAGGGTATTATTTCTTCATGAATGCTGCACAGCATAGCCCCTCCTTAATTACCATAAAATGACACCCACTGGTGTGACACTTAGAAGTTTGTTGTGAGTGTAACATAAGGGCAGTGTTGTTTGATGCACAGCCGTTATGGCTTCTGTCCCCTATCGGTGAGATGAGATTAAAAGCTCTATAACCAGGAATGCAGTTGAGCGTGGCTCTTTTGCATAGTGGTTAAGACACTTGTTACATAAACTCATGTCATAATAAAAAAAAGAGCAGGGTCAAATAGATTTTTTTCAGGAATAGTAGCGCAACAATCATAGTGTGCTACCTCTATTTCCGTTGTAAATATAAATTAAGCTTCATTACCCCTTGAAACACAACACACAAAGATTTAAACATACCAGAATCAACGTCAATGTTGTTAAATATTTTGACAAAAAAGCAAATATCCTAAAAAGCACAGATGTTGTATCGTTTCAAAGATTTTAAGAAATCTATATAGTGAGGCAGTTTATATCAAGTAAAAATTGGGGTGGGGAGGGGGGTCTAGTAACTTCACCAAATTGGGGTATTTTTCAAATACATTTCCACCTTAAACATTTAACAAATATAGCCTGTAGCTTTCCATTATGGATTTTCCGACTCACACTTTTCTGTTGGGTCTTTATCGTTTGGTGGAAAATAAGGTCCTATCTGTAGTCCTGTCTATTTTTAGCCACAGGAAGTGGTTATATAACAAATCAGCTCACACCACAGACGTGCATGTGTTCTTGTTCAAGGTCTGATACTTAAAAACTGTATTTTTAGGGGGCCCATTTGTGCATGTGGAAAACTAAAGGCAAGACTAAAGGTCATAATTTGTACATATCAATAAATCCTGAAGTCCTATACTGTTGTTTTTTTTTTGATAACATGATGAAATGGGTTTTTTAGATTGCAAGATATTTATTTATTTTTATTTATTAATTTCTTAGCAGACGCCCTTATCCAGGGCAACTTACAATTGTATCACATTATTTTTTTACATACAATTACCCATTTATACAGTTGGGTTTTTACTGGAGCAATCTAGGTAAAGTACCTTGGTCAAGGGTACAGCAGCAGTGTCCAACACCTGGGATTGAACCCACGACCCTCTGGTCAGGAGTCCAAAGCCCTACCCACTATTCCAAGATAAAGATAAGATAAAGGATGCCTGACATAAAGCATATCAAAGGTGGAGTGTATTGTGTTAAATTTAGGAGACCTTTGTACACATTCATATTAGACAAGGTCAGTAAAGTTTACCCATGCCAAAATGTTTTCATACGCATGCATGGCCACAGGGGTTATTTCTAAAAGTCACATTACGCGTTGTTCCATCCATTGTAGAGGTTTTGTTATTTCGAGTGTGTTCCAAACTATAGTAATCTATGTATGGACTTTAAACCTATTACAATGGTGTTTTCTTCCATTTTCCATATCAAGAGAGAATCTCATAGACTTATAGTAATTTGTGAGTTGTATGGACCATAATACCCTATGCACAATGATTTTACGATAAACACTGCCAACCAAATCTTTACAATTCAGTGAACAGTATACAGGCTACGTCACACCATAAAATAGGTTTAGTGCATTTATTTTATTGTTTGCATTTAGAATGCTATTTCTTACACTATGATTTGGTCTGGAGCCATTTATATTCAGTGTTGCATGCTAATCTTGTTATTAAAAACATTTGCTATTTATCTAGAAAATGTGGAAAGATAAATGTCAGCTTCAAAATGCGCAAAGAGGGCATTAGGGGTTATAATAGTAGAGATTAAACTCTGTTTTATTGATATTAAAAGTGAGAGAACCAGATTTGCTGTGAGACATCTATTTGAGCCCTCATGCAACAGTCTTTTAAATAATTAATTACACACTCTTTCTCCCTCAATCTATCAACTATAAGCAGATGTATTAAACAAAGTTTAAACTTTTAACCAGGTGCATTGATCATTAATACAATGTATACATTTAGTCTTTATAGTTATAATGTATGAGTAATGAAAAAGGAGGCATGAATGGCTTGTTTGCCTTTTTGAAGTATGTGCTATGACTTTTTTGATCTGTGTGAGACATTCAATCACTGACATTTTGAACGCCTTTGTGTTTTCATGTGTACAGTGTGACTCAATTTCAGCACTTGAAGGTTGTTCTGCATGGTATTTTGTCATGGCAAAAGGGGATTTACCTTCCTGTTGTGAGTATACTCAGATTTAAGCACTTCCTTTGTCTTGCCATTAAGGTGTACCAAATTAGTTTCTGGTTCTTTCCACAGGAAACATAATTTACCTACCTATTTATACTGTAATGATGTAAAGAAGATATCAACAAGCCAGTATCAAATTAAAAATGACTTGCTCATTTCTGATTTGTGGCCCGTGTTCAAGACTCATAAGTCACTGACTCTCTTTCCCTTCCAAATTGTATATCTTCCTGGGCAGCAAAAATCTTTGCCATATGTTTTTTTTTTTTTCATGCATGCGAATTCCAGTAAAATATGATTTACAGTTGATGAATGTTTTTAATTCCATTGCAATTAGTTGAGACCCCCTGATGCTATTTGCCTTGTTAAACAAGGAACATCTATAAACATTCTTTACAATAGGAGGCTTCACCACTTGTCTGAGAGGCAGCAAGATTCCAGAGTGCAAACTCTTTCCATAATGTGCTGACTTAAACAGTGTGGAAGTGTGGTACTGTACTTTCCAAAAACAATAATTCAGTAGTACAGGACAAACCCCACGACACAATGATTTAGATAAACAAACCTTTGATAAACAAAGCTGTTGGACGAGGCAGGAGACCCCCCAAAAATGATCCAAGCAGGTGTCAATGCTGTGAGTAGAAATGGAGATGGTGACTGTAGGAATAAAATAGTGAGAATTATAATTGAATCCACCTCAGATTGGGATCTGCTGCCTGGCTATTGGATGAGGCAGAGACCCCAAAAGAAAAACAAGCGGGCTCAATGCCCTGAAAGGTAAATTTAAAGTGCACACTTGGATTGTCAAGGAAACATTTAGCAGGCAGTAGAGGAAAACAAAACCCCTAATTATTCAGGGGAAATGAACCTCTGGGAATTCATGGCTAAGTGAATTGCCTTTCCTCCAGGCAGACAATCTGGGAACTAAAGAGAGGGTTGTGAACAGAGAGAATTAAGTCAGTTGATGAACAACGGTACTGAGAGAAAACCTGGAGGAAGCCGTGGGAGTAAGCAGATTGAAGGACTGGAAAGATGGAAGGACTGAGGAAGACTGTTGAACAGAGGACGGAAAAGCAGAAGGGGGGGCTACTGGGGCCTGTTGGACGTCCACAGTGGACCGAAAAGAAGGACAGAATGAAGTGGGTGCCTCTTGGACGCCCACAGAGGATGGGAAAGAAGGGATAGGGGCTTTGGGGCCCATAGGATGCCCATAGAAGGCAGACGAGAGGGAGTGAGCATGGTGGGGCCCTGTTGGACACCCTACAGTTTCCTACCAGAATTCACAGAGGCTGATACAACCACAGTAGCCTGTTGGATGCCTGTGGCTAAAGCAGGTAGTTGAGCTGATGCGGATTGCTGAAATGCATCTTGATTGATTGAAGTGGAGGCAGCGGGAGTTAAAGCACCAGGTTACGTATCCTAAGATGTCTGTGCCCGTGGTGGTTGAGAGCAGTGGAAGCTGTGCAGCAGGAAGGTCCTGGGAGGCGGCGGTCCGAACTGACATCATAGAGGAAGTGACCAGGACTTGATTGCAGAGAGGTGAGGTAAATATTGATTAGCTGCTTTCTGCGGGCTCAAGTGCTGAAAGGGATATTATTATTGTGAAGCTGTTGCTGGAGTTTTGTAACTGTCCAGTTCTTGATGTCTGGAGCTGAAGCGGGTAGCAAGTTGAGTGCTGCAGCAAACCGGAGACAGCTTTTGAGCTGACCGGGAGCTGCGTGTTGAACTAGATCTTGAGGATTGTGGAGACCGCCATGGAGGCCGAGAAAGCAGGGGTTGGAATTATTGTAGATCGAATCGGCTGCCGAGGGGTAACCAAAGCAGTTTGCGTCACAAGAGGATTCTGTTCAGAAACAACAGCAAATAAATCTTCGTCATCTGAGATACTGTAATCCAGTATACCTTCCATGGTGAATGCGAAAGAACGAATGCGAAAGGAAGGGCGAGTAAACAGGTTATTTATAATAGCGGTAATTATTCAATTTGGATTCATTAGATGATATGATTCAATTAGATGAAGCGATAATTGTGGGGGGTTTGTCCAATATCCCAAACTATAGTTGTTAACTAAATGAATTTGTGACTAAATAAATATCTCCCTCAAAATATAATTGTTGTGTTATATTCAGGTGCAAAAGGTGACATCGACCTTTGACCACCACGCATGTTCTTCAATCAGATTTGCTTTGTGCCCCTCCCTCATTTCTCTTGTTCCTTGATGATCTGCTGCTTGTTCATACCACACTTTTACTCCTATTTTTGAAAGTAACCTTAAACTAAACCAACTCAGTAGTTTAAGGTCACTTATGCACACTCAAGTTGTTTCTTTATGTTTTGCTCGGTACTGTACTGTAGGTTATTCTTTGATCTTGATTTTCTCAGATTGTTATTAAATAATGTCAAGGTAAAATGTGACCCTCATGTGGATAAACTGACGCCAATAGTTATGAATAATTATTTGGTTAAATGATAAAATGTATTTTACGTCTAGCCACATTTTATAATTTCCTTAGATAATATTTCACATAAGAACTGACTTCAGTATACTAGTCTAAGAAAATGAAAATCTTTTTTTTTTTACTTTCTTCAGTTTAATGTTATTTGTCTAGTGTTAATGTTATGTTAATTATACTGTTCCAACCAGGTTTTCTGAAAAAAATAAACTAAACCTTACTGTGTTTACATGACTTTATACAGTAGTCTCTGCATATAGGAACACCTCCTAAGAGAACACTTTGGTACGGAGCGCCATTTGTGCAAAAACTATCCGGCCGTTAGTTTGTCAAATTTGTTTGTCAATTTGTTTGTCAATTCGTGAATTTGTCAATTTGTTTGTCAATTCATGAATTGGTCAATTTGTCCATAAATTCGTCCATAAATTTGTCAATTCATACAGTAATTCATAAACGTATTTGTTAATTCATCTAATAATTCATTAATTAATTTGTCAATTCATTAATTAATCTAGAGCTGCTGTTGCATTTTTTAACGTGTGTAGGGGTGCTGTGTTAATTTAGTTTTGACAGTTTATTAATGTTAGTTTGTTTGTTACTTTATTATTATAGTTTATTAACATACACTTCCATGTTGCTTTTCTCTTACTTATTCTGTTCATTTCATATGTTGATGCACGTGCATCATGACAAGTAATGCATGTTTATTTATTGATTGATTCATATTGTGTCTGGTGGCCAACACCGCCTTAGAGAACACTTTTCTTGCTTCCCGAGGGGGGTTCTCTTAGCCAGAGACTACTGCACTTTAACCCTAATAACATTTTAGTTAGCTAGCAGTCTAGAGCTTTCCTAATTTGTTGGCCTGCAATGTGCTCTGGGATACTTGTTAATAAATTAAATTGATCTGATACTGCATTTCAAGGTAAGATTTACTAAAGTAATGTTTCAGCTTTTAGTCCTTTAGCGTGGCATTTACTAAGTTCTTCACACCACTGCATCATTAGCATTGCAATTCAAGTATGTCGCAACACCTACTTTCAACACATTTCCTGAGTTGCTGTGGTGCCTTTCTTATTTCTTCTAATAAGTTATGGTAGTTAGTATCTAGTAGTAGTATCTAGCTTTTTAAGTGAAATGAAACCTTAAATACATTTTGCTTAAAATAATGTGGTTAAAAATGAAAGTTAAAACAAAGTTAGCTGTTTTTAAAAGAATATTAAGGTAAAGCACATGACAAAGCACAAACAAACACAAGCTTGACTTCATATCTCAATGTTCATTTACTTATTAGTCAAACTACCGAAGGATACAGTAAGTGTCTTATGCAATACCTTCTGTTACATCACCCAATAGCTGCATATTTACTTAATCTATGTTTTTCAGGGTGATTGGGGTTTGGTTTAGGATTTCATAACACAGTATACTTTGTATTAAATTGCATCAGACTATTACAGTTACATTTTCTTTGTACATTACTATATACATAAAGACCAACTGCCTAAAAGGCCATTTTCACAAAGGTTTTACTGTGTCTAGGCAAGCATTAGTTGACTCATGTGTTATTTTCAGTTAATCATTGAACTTAATGTGGATTCTTATCAAATTGTATGGGTCTCACTAATTCTACCACATAAACTGAAAGTTTATTTATGCCATTGGACCTATTCACAAACGCTTTAACTAATTTCTTTGAAATTTATAGTTTGCTATTCACAAAACTCCAGACTTTAATATCAAAACTGTATTTTGTTTATCAAACCATTATTTAAATCTGAGTTAAAGCTTTGTAAATATGCAGTAGCTGATTGGGATTTATCTGAATGATCTATATTAATCCTTTTGCTTTTTCCCCCCAGGGCTGATTTATTGAGCACCTTAATGACATGACTAAACACAATAGAAATATTTGTTAAAAGAGGTCTGCAATATACCAGGTGATTATATATTTTATATCAGTGTTATTCAGATCCGCCTGTTTAGATTATTGAGCTTCCATAACCTTTCATCAGGGTGTGTTTCACTGAAACCTCTGGTGTTATAAACATGCAGGAGGAATAATGTTAAGGTAGTTAAAGTATTTTTTTCCACTCAGTTCAAACACAGTTCACATAGTACTTTGACACCATGACCTGACATGAAGCACGGTTTTTCAAGTTCATTTCCTGAGGTGGTTTTATCCTGGGAGCAAACATTTATATCATATTGTTTTTACATTCATAAATACCAAAAGGCGTGATCTATGATATTATTTTTCTATCAGTAGCATCACTTTTAGAATTAATATTCATAATACTACCCAATATATTACAGGTAATGTTTTAAAGCTGATGTTCAATCAGTTTTAACTTACTTTGGATGTGGGTAAGGGATATATTAACCGACTTCCATTTTATCCAAAAAACATTTTCCATTGAAAACACCAGCACCAGCATGAAATGTGACAAAGCTATTCCACGTATAGAAAAAGTGTCAGCTTAATCATGTAAATCAATCTTCTTACGTAGCTTTATTTTTTAACATCTATTGTGTTTAGTGTTTTGTGAATTGTTTTTGCACAAGCTTCTAAGAGCTGCCAATGTTGGGGGTATTTAACAAAGTGTGTGTCATGTGAAGGTGTGATGTTTAGCTGCAATTCTAAGCAATTTTTCTGTCTACTAAATACCATGCTCTATAGGTATGTCCCTTTTGAATGCAACTGTTCTAGAAATCACATTTTTCTAAAGCTAACCCTGTGAATATTTCTGGTCACGTCTTCTGCTCTCAAAAACACCACCTAGTCATGATGGCAAATTCTTACTAAACCTTGATTTGTACACTGAACTCTTCCATTTAGTGTTGTGTCTCTCCTTCCCTTAGATAAGGTACATTAATCAAGTTCAACTGAAAATAGTGCGTTTAAGATATTAACCACAAAGCAGCAAAGATAATGAATTATATACGTAATACTCTGGCTACCAGTAATAATGTAAATATACTGACATTTTCCATTAAACAATAGCATTGTTATGAACTTGAACACTCTAGTGCCCCCTTTAGAGGAACCCAGTTTAAAAATATGCTGAGATGCAAAGTCCCTGCATGAACGGTGGCTCCCACTACATATGGTAGAGGGCTTAAGCTAGTTAACATGTGCCTGGGGCTGCCGTGAAGTATCATGACATCATTAATCATCTGATTCATAAAAAGGGAATTTACTTTATGTTAAATGCAACTATTGTGTGCTGTTCCTGTTATCTAGACACGAATGTCCTTCATTTTATATATTTTTTAATACATATATTTTTTGGCCTTTTTGTCTGCGTTGAGTTGATAATCTGATTATTTAAATTGAGGCACTTTTCTTTTACATTGACATATTTACCTTTTTTTTTTTTTTTTAGGTAAGGTAGTTTTCTGTTGTTTCCAGCAAAAAAGCATAATAATTGGCCAAGCATTTTCTTTTGTTTTATAACTTTAGTTTTATAGATCAGTCATGGTTGCCAGCTAAAGCTAAAGAATGCTTAAGCATCCCTGTGAGAGGCGCTTGTGCGAGGCTGCAAACCAAGCGCAGTCTCCTCCGGCCCTACAGATATCGCACAGCACACTAATGTCCTAATGTTCTAATGTTCTAATGTTTCATACACAGCTGCATTTTTTTACATTTCTAATTCCATTACTGGAGTTGTACATTAAAAATGAAACCAGTCACTGCCCAATTGTTTTAATATCAGGACATATTAATGCTACATATTTCTATTTTAATTTGTATTTTTTATTGTGACTTACACCTACCCTCCACTCCAATATCTATCCCACCAAGCCCCTCTAGAGCACACACATCCCAGGTGGACAGGACCCATTCTTCAGTGGTGGTCAGTGGAGAGCAGGGCTGGGTTCCACCCCCTGTACCCGGGTAACCCTGCCTCAGTTTTTCATATTTGATTTTTCTTGTAGATCATAGTGTCGCTTTGGTGCCTTGCATTGTTTTCTGATGGTGGTGGACCCTTGTGCATTTATTTTGTGTGTAATTTGGTCCCACAGTTTCTAAAAGAAACATTTTTCTTTTGTCGGCCAAATAAACCCACAGAAGAATATTGAAGTTCTAGGCTTTCATGGTAATTTTTTTCTTCCTCCATGTGGGGTACTGGGGTTAGTTTTTTACAGGTGTGAAGACCCCTCACCCCCTACCCCCTACCCCTCCCAGAGAGTAAGCTGCACAGCCTTCCGGCTGCTATACAGAATATTATATATATATATATATATATATATATATATATATATATATATATATATATATATATATATATATATATATATAATATTGATACCTGTATATATATGATATGATATTTTGTTTTGTAGTTAAATAAACACATATTTGCTTTATGTGAAAATTGATCTTATTCAATAAAACATTCAGTTCTTGAGTTAAATGAAATGTGTTGCTATTTATTGAATTATTCTTCACATGTCAAGCGCTTTTGCTGTATGCATATCATCAGCTCTTAAAACAGGATTGGTAGAGGACAGATGTAACCCCGGTACGTGCTTGCGTTGTCCCCCACACCTCTGTTTTCATGTTTTTAAATTACTTGAGTTGGCTCCCAAGAATTATCTGGTCCGATTTCACTCCTCGGGCTGGCCTGAATTCTAAAGTCTGAAGGAAATTACATCACTAAATGTCAATCAAAAATGTTGTAGGAGACGGGAACATACCATATAATGGGACATTTTGGCTGGTATTATTTGCTACCTTTGCTGCTGGATTTGCTAATTCGGGGGATTTGTACGGTTTTTGATTTGACGTTTTTCAGTTACCACGGCCACAAAGAAAAATGCAATGCATTTGCCTGTTACGTAATTAAACCCTTGTAAAAAAAAAAAAAAGAACACAAAAAATGCTAAACATAAAAAAGAGCAATCCTATTACAGTAACAGGCGCCATTTACAGTGCTTCTGGGTTTCTGATCGCATGAGAACAATTCCAGATTTTTTAAATCCTTTGATGGAAATGTCTTGTCTACTTTTAATAACTGCCATTCTCCTATCCACTTTGACATTGACACATTATTTCCCTTGTCCAGCGCTTCTTTCCCTGGTCTGCATACCAGTCTGCCAGAGGTATATGTGCTGCTTGAAACAAATGCGAAAGAATATCTAGATGGATTTATCTTTTTAAATCATTGACAATTTGACTTTAATACCGCTACTGTACACACCGGTCACGCACTGCAAGTCCACTCGGGACCTCCTCCCTTTCGAGGGATTACGGTCACATCCGGGAACGACCCTCTCCAGGTCTTGGCCCCAGGCAGTGTCTTAGCCACTACGTTGGGATTGTTCACACTCAAACATGTGTAAGAAATAAAGAAATTGCATTATTGTTATATTTTTCACTTTCCATTATAGTCTATGCGGGGCGGACGCGGCACAGGCGGCGCTGATTTTTCTTTTCACTTACGGAGCAAACTTTTTATTTACCGCGTTGCTGTCAACCAATGAGAATACATAAGCAAGCTGCACCACACACAGATGCATGTAACATATAGGCTATGACTGTATATGCTATGTAGCCTAACTACTACACACATAGTTTTCATTCTGATTATTTGTTTAGGCTACAGCGCATCCGTCAGCTCAACAAAGCCTGATAGGCTAGCGAATGTCAGTGCAGTGCGATACCATAAAAACGAGTGGTTGGATTTGCTGTCAATCAGCCCAAGTTTTTCTTTGGATCAGCTGTTCGTACATTATTATTTTTTTTTTAAAGGCGCTGTAGTTATACAATGTAGTTAATGCAACTGTGTGCACAAGTCCCTCCTACCCCGAACCTCCAGAAGATTAGGTACCACCGGCAGTCCTGCGTCAGTCAAACGGTAATTAAATTAGTCAGGATTTGTGAAATTAAATAAAATGGTTTGCTTTGCTTTGAACACCAAATGTCAGTTAACAAAAATGAACAACCATAAGTACGAATTAAATTATATATTATATTAAAAGTTCAAGTCCTTTGCTTTGTATTTCCTTTTTTGTTTTTAAGTGTTCTAAACTGAATCTTTTTTTTTGCACAACAGTGTATTTGGTTATTGGATCTTCTCTTAAAAATAAAAAAAAAGATTGTTCTTTATTTTTCGAAAATAAAACGTCAATGCACTAATAAGAAATCAGGTTGCCAATTGCACCACTGTGACTACTCACCTTAAAAAAGTTACCATTTCCACCCTCTCCTGAAAAAAAAATCCTGGCTACGCCACCGTTGCCATGGTTTATTATTTAAAAATACGTAAGTGCGCAGTTTATTTCAAACTTTCAAAACTTAATAACATAACCAAAGAGTGTCTAAGACCCTTCACCGTTATATTTGTTCTCGTGTGAGACTTTCACTTTTTCAGTTAGCGAAAATATGTGCTAAAAACAGAGTGAATTTTTTCCCTGTTAAAATGGATAAAAGGCAGCTACGTTTGAAGTTTTTCTACAACAAAAAAGCTAAACCACCAATGCCAGAGACATCAACAGAAACCAAACCTGACTGCTGTAGTTCAGAATGTTATTAACAGCACGAGAATGTGACGATACTTCCATTTCAAACGCTCAGGTTAGTGCAGGTGCAGCTGTCTGTTGATAAGAAAATAGGAAAATAGGAGGCACTTTTTTACACGGAGAATTGTGAGGGTCTGGAACCAACTCCCCAGTAATGTTGTTGAAGCTGAAACCCTGGGATCCTTCAAGAAGCTGCTTGATGAGATTCTGGGATCAAACAAATAACCAAACGAGCAAGATGGGCTGAATGGGCTCCTCTCGTTTTTAAACTTTCTTATGTTCTTATAAGAGACCCTTGCCTGTGAAGTGTTGTTTGCAGCTCTCTTGATTGTGACAATCTGGCGTAGAACTGTTTGTGATGAAAGATCTGGTAATGTTAGAAAGCAAGCTTAATGTTTACATAAAAATGGTCAAAATCGGGCATCAGGTTTGAGCACAGTTTTTTTTTTGGGGGGGTGGGGGGCTGTGCCCCACCAGTTTTTCAAGCCACGAGCCACGAGTCGCCAGTGCTTGGCCCTCAGACAAGAAATAGAAATACTACTTCAAAAACAAGCCATCCATTTCGTAGAACACACCTCTCAAAGAGTGGGGTTCTACTCGAGATACTTCTTGGTACCATAAAAGGACGGTGGCCTTCGCCCCATCCTTGACCTGAGATACCTCAACGGGTTCTTGAGGGACAGGCTCCAGATGGTCACACATCGCCACAACCTCCAGTCTGTCCGGCCGGGCGACTGGTTTGTAACAGTGGACCTGAAGGACGCGTATTTCAACGTTCCTATCCGTCCAGCGCACAGGAAATATCTCTGCTTCGCTTTTCAGGGGAGCGTCTTCGAGTTTTCTATGCTGCCATTTGGCCTCTCCTTAGCCCCCCGGACATTATCAAAGTGCATCCTAGCTCCCTTGCAGCTGCAAAGGATCAGGGTGATGAATTACCTGGACGAGTGGTTGATTTGTTTCCAGTCCCAGGAAGGAGCAGTGGCCCACACAGCAATTGTAATGGGTCTCACCCTCAACGATGCAAAAAGCCAATTAATACCAGTGCAAAGTGCGGTCTACTTGGGTCTCCGGCTGGATTCCCTCATGATACGAGGCTACCTGTCAGATGACAGAGTAGCTGCCATTCGCAACTGTCTGACCCCATCTCAACAAGAGTCCATATTACAATTCGTGTTGTGACAAAAATTACTGGGTCTGATGGCCACAGCTTCGTCAGCCATCCAACTGGGGTTACTTCACATGCACCTGCTTCAAGCGTGGCTCAATGCCTTTCAGCTAAACACACCAAGCGCGACAGACACCGTTGGCTGACAGTGTCTTGTCTGTGCTGGAAAGCGCTACGCTGGTGGAGGCAAGCCCCACACCTGAGCGAAGGTGTAAGGATGGGAGTGATTTACAACCGTCAAATGGTGACAACAGACTCTGGTTGGGGGGCGGTCTGGGCAGGCAGAGGAGTGAGGCGGACATCTTCTCAGGGAGGGTCCTCACCCGTCAGAATGACGACTGCACCCTCAGGTAGTGCAGCGCATTTGGGAATGCTTTGGGGAAGCCCAGGTCGATCTCTTTACCACGGCAGAGACTACCCATTGCCCCCTGTGGTTCTCCCTCCACAGCTGCGGGGTCCACTAGTTGTCTACACCCTAGCTCACGAATGGCCCAAAGCGCTTTTGTACACTTTCCCGCCTATACCGCTGCTCCCTGTCTTCCTCGAGAAGATCAGGGGAGATGAGGTGACAGTTCTCTTGGTGGCCCCCAGATGGCCCAGGAGAATCTGGTTTTCGAACCTCTGCCAGCTGCTGCGAGGCCAGCTCTGGAAGATCCCGCTGTGCATGGATCTCAGTCAGGTGAAAGGCACCCTCTGGCACCCAGAACTGGGCAGACTCCGTGGGTCTGACCCCTGAACGGGACCATCTGTCTGCCTTAGGGTGCTCAGACGCAGTAGTCAGTACACTGCAGAACGCTATTTGTAAAAAAGCCAGATTTGTAGACTATTAAATTTATATTAGCTTATTTGGATGATCTCAAATTAACCAAACATGTACACTTTTTAAATAAATTATCAACTAGTGATGTATTTATTTCTATGTACTTAAAAACATGATACAAAAACACAAACAAGACAAACACATTACTATAAAATGAAATTACATACTGTGGCAAAGTGGTTTGCAGTGCGCAGGTGTGGAGGTGATGTGATTACGAAACAGAAGACAGACAACAAAGTTAACAACTTTATTTTGTAATCCCGGTCTGGCGACCGCAAAGAATAATCCCAGGCAATACACAGCAATGTGTATAGCACTGTTCTAAACAACGGGTTACAGTCCTGAAATAATAAACACAGTATATACACACACAAAGACATACATGCGATCTCAAGTCTAGAGTGAGTGATAACATGCAAGTGGTGAAATACAATTTACAGTGTTGTTTGGGTTGGTGCTGGCCTTAAGCGACAGCTCACAGTACGTGTTATCTGGCTAATAAGACATGACAAAATAAACAAACTCTAAACACTCATGGTTACTTTATTACTCTCCTTCATGGGTTCGCTCGCAACCATAACTAAAGGAACAGATTGCTTAGCCACGTCCCCTTTTTACCGTCAGTCACGCCCTCTTGGTTAGCGAGTGCAACCGTTTCTCCACTAATCCGTGGTTGCCAAATCGCTTCCCTTCTGGGACGATGACTTGGTGCACCACCCCCTTTCTACATGGCCGACTTCCACCTTTCCCTGGAATGAATTGTCAGACCATCCAGTCCGGGGCACTCTGTTCCCTTTACAAAGTGCCCTCACAGGTCGGGAGGGAGATTTATAAACAAGATTCATTCACACATACCTGCAAACTTTTCTATTTCTTTTTTGTGAATGTTACTGTCTTTCAAAACTAGTTTCATAGGAATGGTATTAATTATCTTAGCATAATAATACATGTACATAATAGGAGGCTGTGTGGTCCTGTGGTTGAAGAAAAGGGGTTGTAACTAGGAGGTCTCCGGTTCAAATCCCGACTCACTCACTGACTCACTGTGTGACCTTGAGCAAGTCACTTAACCTCCTTGTGCTCCCTCTTTCAGGTGCAATGTTGTTGTAAGTGACTCTGCAGGTGATTCATAGTTCACACACCCTAGTCTCTAAGTCGCCTTGGATAAAGGTGTCTGCTAAATAAAAAAATAATAATAATTACAATATAGTACCTTTATTTACAGTGGATTCCAATAGGGCACATATATCTGCATGAACAGTTAGATCAATGCAGTATTTATTTTTAGAATGTGTAAATAGGTGGACTTTGATGACTCCAGTGAGCTGTAGCTATTAGATTTTCTCATTATGGGGCGGTAAAATAATAGCAGTCTAGGTATCTTTTAAAGTAATCTCTTCCTCAAGTGGCACGGACGACAGTTTCTCATGACTTAGTTGGTAATCCCTGTTGTTTGTATCGTTTGATGTGGCAGCAGACTGGGCAAGTGCACTCAAACTGTGACACCTGTCTTTGTTCTGCTCCCAAATCCCTCCCCCAACAAGACCCTAACTTATCTGAAGGCCTTAACAATACACTGCTACTTTTAGGCCCCCATTCCATGGCAGGTTCACTGGGAATAACTGAAATTTATCTCCCTGCCGCAGTAATCCCACCAGACCTGTTCAAAGGCTTTGACGTGACTGATGTGAGTTATACAAGGCAGGTGTTGGCACTGTGAGGTGGGGGCCTGTGTCTACTCCTTTGTGCCTGAAGTCACCAAACTCCAGGCTGCGTTTCATGTTCTCTCCATGGGTTACATAGAATAATTATCAAAAGTATAGATGTTCAGAGGGCACTCAAGGCCCTTTGGGAGGACAAGCACACCTGTTTGGAATTACCTAACAGGATTATAAAAGGTATACTAGTTTAGCTGTTTATACCACAAGGGTCTCTCTCTCTCTCTCTCTCTCTCTCAAAAACCTTTTAATTTCTTCCATTTTTGGGGCTGAAATATTGTTATTATTATTGTTTCCTACTTTTCTTCTTTTTTAACTATCTTGGCTGTCCTACGTTCTGCTGCACTACAACTCCATGATGCTTTCTACCATTGGGTGATTTATGGACAAAACAATATAATTCAGCGTACTGAGAGTCTGTGTTTGTGTGGGATTACAGTTTTTTTGTGGCAGTATTTAGAGCTAAAAGCTCTTCTTTACCATGAAACTTTGTTTACAGGGTAACTAACAATGCCACTGAAATAAATAACAAGGGCTTCCAGATTTGTGAAAAAACTATGATTGGTATCAACTTTGTGCTAAATAATTAAGTAATATGTAGTTATAATGTACATTAAGTAAAGGTTTAGTGTGACGGCAGCGCACAATGTTGTTCCTGTTTACAGGCTCATTAGGCAAGATGTGTTAAAAGTTCAAAAACTGTAACTGAAACACTTGTCGTTTAAGGCTAGTGAGCTATTTTTACACAGATAAATGACCCACAACCATACCTGCAGTACTAGTATAGTGCGCTGTATGAAATGAAAGCTTTAATCTTTGACATACAGCTGGAGCAAAGATCACAGGCTGTTGTGTTGAAAGAACTGTATGTTCAGCAGGCACTGAAATAGAAAGCGTACATTTGCTATATTCATGGCTTAACATGGTTGTACACCATGTTTTACTAGCAAAGTCAAGTGAAGTATCAACACATCATAGTCAAAGCACAAGCAAGCATGGTTGATTTTTCTACTGATAAGTACCGTATGTGTAAAGCGTAAAAAAATAACCATGGTTCAGCACAGTAAAAAATATGAGCAAGGGAAAATCAGCTTCAAATTTATGCTGCAATAAATATGTATGTTGTTGCTGCACTACTTAAATGATGTGCATGGAAGTAACAATGCTGCCATAGTTATCCTATCAGTTACCATAAAGTTGTAATGATGTGTTATGTGGAGCATAGACTTATCCTCAAAGCTGGTCCACTGCAATACCACAATCACTTAATTCAACTTCTGTAAGTCATGCAAGGTTTATTTTTATTTCAGCATGAGGGAACATTACTTCATCAAGAACATGTGTCATGTGAGGAAGGCAATCCTTTTTTTAGAGCGACCTTAACATGTGTTACTTAAAAGAACAGGTACCAACAAGTGTCCATCTCCGAGTGACATGTCTCCCATCCAGACGAGATAGCTATAGAAAGATACTGTAAAAGTAATAAAATAAATGAAAATATAGGATGTTGCCATAGTTACTGCCCCTTGGCTGCAGGCCCCCGAGCTTTTGTTACAGTCACACTATAATCTAGTGGATAACTTACTGACCAAGGGTTTTTTTACATATTGAAATTTAGACCAGGGATCAATGGGTTTAATGTGTTACAGTTCAAGAAGAAAGCCTAGTAAATCCCCAACAATGAGAAGTTAAGGTTTCATGGTCCATTACAAATGCCGATGTTTTTCTACTTTTACAAGCAATGCTCTGTAAATGTCTTCTCTTTTAGTACTCCATAAAATGACATCTGTGTTTTTTTTTGTTTGTTTTTGTTATTTTAACTGTGCCATGACAGGACATAGTGTACCATTGTAATAATAATATACTAGACTTCATGTTTCCAATGTATTGGGAGTGCATAACCTGTAGATTGTCTACAGATTGTCTAGATTGTAGTTAATCTAACATAAGTGCTAAAAGTGACTAGTTAACTGTAAAATAAAAAACTGGTTAACTGTCAAAGGTACCGAGAACTAACTGTATTGTAAACTGGTGTGACAGGGTGGCCTGTTTATTTTTTGTACCAAAGTATTTTTGTTGACTCCAAGAACCTTTCCTACTTCCCTTCATGTATGAATATGTGTGTGTGTTTGTAATACGCATGAGGAATTAATTCTTACTTACCCTTTACCCAATTTTCCCAAATCACTGCAGTGTATCCCCATTCTTGGAGAACAATACAAGAAAGGCGAAAATATAATAAAATGTTTGTATTGTTCATACCTGTGTGTAAAAATCCTTGTTGCTAGTAGTAGCTGGTCAGCTGTGTAAAAAAGATGACCACCAGTGACACCTCAGCATATAAAGATGGCTAATTGTGCCACATCAGCAGAAACAAAATGGTTGCTGACCTCAGAGGTTAAAAGTCATAGCTGATATTTAAAAATGCACTTTTCTTTATGTTGTGGTATAGATATATATGTGCATATGTATATGGTTAACGTTATATGTGTGAATCTGGCCAAAATAATTTTTGATGATGCTATTGAAGCATTTTTGTATATGTGTTTATTTTTCTTTCAAAACAAAAAAAAGAGAGTTGCCTTATGGGAAATGTATTCTATATATAAGGGCCTGAGAATGCTCAGGGTTTAGTTGAGCTCTAACCTTGAAGGTGGATGCTTGAGAGACTCGTATGGCATATTCTTTCTGTAGCCTTTTTTTACTTGGTTTTTCTTTTGTTTCCTCTAAATAAATGTTTTTTCTTCCACTTTCTAGTGTGATTACCATCCTTTTGGCAAGCCGGACCCATTCATTCAGACCAGTGACAACTGCTTAAAAAATAAAAGAGACGTTTGCATATAGATCTCCCAACGGCATGGTCAATTTTAAGGATATGTTTATGTTGTTCTTGGATGTGTTTTTATGCCTTTACTGCAAGATCTTTATTATTTTGAAGTCAATTCCCAATTAACACTAACTGGACTAGTATAATACTGCCTCAGGTGACGCAGTCCAAGTTTAGTTCTAATCAGGATCTGTGAAACCAATATGTAATTTAATTGAAGACAAGTTGGTTATATTGTGATGACCCCAGGGGCCTGCTAACAGCTGGCAGCACACGGCACCCTTGTTAAAGTCTATGGGAATTTTGGTAAATTACCTAAAAGACTGGTAGAACTGTCTGGATGCACCATTTTGGCCTAGTGGGCCTGTAGCCCTTTGTTTTCAAACTGTAAAATAGCATAATAATATTTCATATGAAAGACAATTAAAGGCAGGCATCTCAGATGAATATAAGAGCCAACATGATTAGTCATAAGTGTGAAAAGTTACAGTAGGTGCCTTAATAATAAAGAATCAGTATTACTGAGGTAGTAAAATAGGAATCCATGTGGCACCTGAGTGCTAAAGGGAGGTGTTGCATGATTGTGTAAAAGCATATATTGTAAGAATGAAATTGTATTTCTTTGCATGAGGTCTTGTGGTGGGGTGCCCCGCCCCTGTGCATATTTTGTGTTTTATGTTTTATGTGGGGTGTTATTGTTGGTGTGTATGTATTGGTGAACGGGGTATAATGTGGGCTGTGAATCATGAGTGATTTAAAATATATATTTGTTTTAAGGCACAATCATTTCACGTGCAGATTAAATTGGGTATTTGTATGGGTGCATGGGGAGTGCACAATTAGTTAACGTGCAAACTGCTGAGATTCAATTGAATGATTGATTACCAATTGAGTCTCGGCACAGCTGCATAAAAGAGTGAGTGTTTCACGCACACAGGGTTGGTGAGTTCGCAGTGGAGAACGGGAGAGAGAGAGGAGAAAGAACGAAATAAATAATAGGTAATTAAAATAACAATTGCTACTCGTGCTGGAATGACCAGCATGATACTTGTTTGGGGTTCGTCCGCTGTCTGTTTTGTCTGTCTGTTTATTCTGGCCAATGTGCCGTTTGTTTTGTGTTATTATTTTACAATAAATCCGCACATCAGCGCTTTCATTTACTTCAGTCCTGTCTGTGTCCATTATCCTTCCTGGTCTGACGTCACCACAAGATATCCTGTTCACAGGTCTGCAGAAACACTTTTGCCGGAAATACAGATTTAAAAAGCAATTTTTAATGGAAAGAATAACCATGTTACATGATCAGGCTAATAGAGGTTTTTCAAATTTTTCTGGCTAGACAACCACTTGTTACAAAGCATATGTCAAAATGTCAAAATTAATTCTGTAAAATTCTCATTCTCATTGCCTGCTTAAGGGTTTGTTTTAGATATGCCACAGGAGACCTTTGGAATAAAAGTTAAATTATGATTTCCATAAATTCCCATTTATGTTGAAAGGGAATCAGGTCTTCAGACACCAGTTGACCGATGCCTCAGAGAGGACACACATTATCAACCATAAGCATACAGACAGGTTCAAAACATATATATATATATATATAAGTTGGAGTTTAAAGAAGTTCAGAGACGCAGAGAAGTGATACAGTACTGGGGCTCAAATGAATAAATAGAGATGCAGATCAGAACTCTGGGATCAAACCCCATTGGCTACTTTAATCTAATTCCAGCCTTCACTGCTGTCTGGCTTCAATAAGGCTGTGTTGAATGACACCGCATGTCACAGGGAAATTTCAGCTATAGGTAACTTTCAGGTACGCTGTATAATATTATTGTGTGCAGCTTTTGAACAGAGCTTCTATTATACGGTGTGGAAGCAAGTGATAAACACTAAAAGAGATGGCTAATAAACAAGGGTTAAAAAAAAATCGGAAATGAGGGCAGAGCAATTCCTCATATATGTCCAAAGATGTCTGTAGATGCAATAATTAGATCTGTTTAGAAAATAGAATAATAATATTACAACAAATATAACAACACAGCAGGGGGACGACCAGTTCTGTTTGAACAGGTTTCAAGAAATCTGTAATAATTTTCTAATAAGACAAACAGAATATAATGGTTCTGCATGGATAACGCAAAAATAATTATTTTGTGGGATAAGATTGTGAACCATCACTGACTATTTTTTTTACGTTACTATGACAGATAAATCTCCCTTCCATCCTGTTAGGACGCAGTGTAAAGGGAACAGAGTGCCCTGGACTGGATGGCCTGACAATTAATTCCCAGGGTTAGGTGGAAGTCGGCCATCTAGAAGGGGGCACAGCTGCAGTACATTAAATCATCGCCCCAGAGCGAAAGCGATGTGGCAACTGCGGATTGGAGGAGAAACGGCTGCACTCACTAACCAAGGGGGCATGACTGAAGGTACAAAAGGGGACATGGCTAGGTGATCTGTTCCTTTGTTTATGGTTAAGAAAATGCTTAAGGATGAGCGAAATATTACCGTGAGCGTTTAATGTTTGTTTGTTTTGTCGGTTCTAATTGTACTTTTTGTTATTTATTAGACGGCTAACACGATCCAGAGCTGTCGCTACAGGCCAGCACAAACCCGGACAACATTGCACTATTGTTCACAGATAAATTATATTTGCACCACGAGCACTAATAGCACTCGCCCAGGACTTGGACTCGTGTTTGTGTATGGTGTGTGTTTAAATACTGTGCTTATTATTTCAGGACTGAACCCCATGTTTATTTAGCTGATCAGTACACATTGTTGGGTACTGCCAGCCCTCCATGTATTGTTTACTGTTGTCATCAGACTATTGGATTAGAAATTAAAATCACCATTTCCCCAGTACTTTCTTGTCTGTTGTTATCTTGAACACTGCATCACCTCTACATCTGCGCACTGCAACACACCTTGCCACAGTTACTCACTAAAGGATCTTGTCTGTCCGTCATGTATTTACTACTTGCTTGTTTCACTGTAAACAAAATAGCCTTATATTTAATCAGGTTCTGTAAAAACAGATTATGCATGTTGAATACTTCTGGAAAGGAATTATCTTTTTATCTAAAGGAATTGTAATAATAATATGGGAATAAATTATTACTTATTTGTCTCCCAGCAGGATATTAAGTCCCCTTGAAAAAAAAAAAAGAACTCCAGTACAATGGTATGCAAACAAAGTCAAAAAGTCAGTGTGAATAAATGTGCCAGTTATTTTAATGCCAGCTGGTACTTAAGTTCTTTGAGGTTGGAATAAATTTAACTCATAACTCTGAGTTATTTGTGGTCGTGAATGTGGGTCACGAGGAACCCAGTACAAAGTAAAAGACGTATATCTACAGTAGCACTTACTCTCCTGTCCATTTTTATCAACTTTACAAGCTGTATTTACTGGGGCTGTAATTTAAACCACTTTTTTTTTTACACACGAATTGCGAATCTGAGTCATTGTGAATGACTCAGATTCGCAAACAAATAAACATATTCAACATGGCTCAAGTAACATTCATAATAGTTTAATTTCAAAAGAGTATTGAATGGATGCAGGTTATCGCATTTCTTTTGCTATTGTAGAGACAATGACTGCAAAGAAAATAAAATACACCTTATTTAATCAGTGTTGTTACTCATAGTTTTCTTTTAAAACACTGAAGTGACTAAGCTACGTTTGTAGATTATGTTCATGCTTAAATTCTTCTTACGTAGTGGTTCTAGAGGTTTAAATAATAAAAAAAACCCTCATACCTGATTGTATTCAAATACTGTACCAGAACTTTTATTTGACATTCGTATATATATATATATATATATATATATATATATATATATATATATATATATATATATATATATATATATATATAAACCGTCAAAACTGGCTATATTGTGTTGAATTGTGTCATTTTTACTTCACTGGTTTTCCCACAGCTTTTCTTTTAAAAGGTGTGTTGAAAAATGTCTACCTAGCAAGTATAAATTGCCCTTAACATCCCTTAATCATACATTGAAAACTAACTTACATAAATCCACAATTTGAAAGACAGTTAGGTTGTACAGAGTGCAGTCTTTGTTCTGCTCAGCTAACTTTTTTGAGCTATGTTAGATAGGAAGTTTTCAGTTTAAATTAAAGACACATATCAATGCAATGGTGTGAAACTCCAGACGCAGTAAGAGCCCTTATTAATCATGTCACACAATCTGTACACATCCTAGGATCCGTAAACGGTCACATTTACTGTTAAAATGGTTCAGTCAAGGTCAATGTGGAGTAGCTGCTTTCATTACTTCACTTTTAGGGATCTAGAAGGAGGATCAAATATGTCCACAGTTCTGTTTTGATAATATTTGTATCCTAGTCAAAGGATATTTAAATTATCCATAAATATTAAACACTCCATAGTGCTGAAGACACTGAATAAGACTAGCTGACACTTTGTCATTGTATTTTAGTTTATTTTAATATTTCTAAAAGCCTGCTTCAAGTTTACTATAAATTATATGATTACAGTGCTGCTATAGCTAAGTAATGTATTTTAAATTGCTTATATTATGAATTGTTCACTGACTAATAATCTGAATTTTTTGTCAATCATACTCTCTGCAAAATTAAAAGTGTTGTTCCTATTAACAGGTTCAGATGGGGATATGACTTATAATTCATGGTATATTAGACATAAGACACTTAGGAGGTGAGTGGTTCTAAAATTATAAAACCTCAACGGGATAATAGTCGTTCTCATACACAGTTACTCATAACAACCCTAGGGATGCGGTTATCATATATCATAATTTAAGTGGACTTTTTTTCATCACTTCAATGAATCAAATGAGTCAGGCTATCTTGCCATAATTATACTTCTTAAAACAGACCATTCCAAACCACTATGATGCCATGAGAATAGCATGTTCTGAAGGGAGACACAGAATGCAACTGCAGTAAGTATGTGAGGTACGGTTGGAATTCCTTTCAGTTTGACAGCTCTTGCTGGGGTCACACTGGGGGTCATGCTGGGGTCGCGCTCTGTTGCTAGTGTTAATGAACACGTGTTTCCCGTAATAACCGGCTGGTTATTACGGGAAATGTCAACTGGATGAGCCTATTGAAAAAATTGCTCACCAGTTATTGTATTTCCATTTCCCATCTCAGGTAATGGGAGGACATGCCATCCTGGCTTTTTATGTTACAGGAACATACAACACACTGTTGTGTTCAATGAAGTGATAGCAGAACCTGTCCACCCTATTTAGAAAAGAACAGTTTGTTCCATCAGACCAGATGTCTTCAGCCTTCATTGCATCATAAGTAAACACAATGCTTATCTAACATGATTCAGTCTGTGCTAACAATGAACGCACATGTAAATCAAGTTATTTTATTGTCTGCATTTCCACCAACAGTAACCTTGATGTAAAACAGGCAAGAGTGTGAATTTCATCTTGCATAACCTTTCAGTTGTCTGGCCACTTTATCAAGACATGTAAGACTGGAGTTTCCTTAAGTATTGTTGCAGATCAAAATTGGTAATAGCTACTTTCAAGTTGATAATGCACCCATGTCACAATTATGTGTGAATGGCTTGAGGAGGAGCATGACAAGAGACCACTGGCATCTTCCTTGATCACCACAATCCATGGATCTCAATACAATTGAGTGAAATATTGATGACTGAATGGATTAATATGCCTCAAGACACCATCGTAGTGTCAAGACAGCATCGTAGTGTCAAGGCTAACAGTGGCTCAACCTGGTGTTAGGTAAAAGTCCTAATAAAGAGGCATAGCTGAACATCTGAACACTGAAGGTCAAGAATGACAAAGTTATAGCAGTGTTATCACTGTGTCCCTGTGGCACTATTTCTGGGTCACTATATCCCAAACACAACATTGCTGAAAATGATCCTGTGGTAGCACTCTGAGTGGTATAAACATTTTCTGTGGTCTATGCAAACAGAATCCAAAACTTGGAGATTGAAAAGGCAAAATCTGTAACATACAAATTCAGATTCGGACTCAATCCTGCCACCCAATTCACCATAAGAACAAAATATAAATGACATATATTAGAAATCCTACCACATTTGAGAAATACTAGAATTATTTAATCCCTGTGTTGGGTTGCTTCAGCACAACACTATGCAGTTAATATCATTTTCAGATTCTGGAGCTTGGTCAAGCCAGAACGTCAAATAACTTGGTATTTTGATGCCAGAATATTCAGTATTGCTAGGTCTGGTGCTATGGTGTTGGTTTCATATACAGCCAGTTTATGACTGTATATGTCAGCACTGATAGATGGAAAAAATATATTCTCATATGCAGGGCTGGATTAAAGGACGTGGGGGCTCTATGCTAACCCATATTTTGGGGGCCCTATGCATATTATGGCAAATGGTGTTATTGGCATATTGGGGACAGAGCGTGTGAGCGGAGCGAGCCAATTGTATATGGAGCGGGGGAACGGAGCGGGGTAGTTGCTGGAGTGGAGCGCAGAGCGGACATTTCTAGCCCGCTGTTTTGCAGCACTGAGAAGAACTGAGCACAGTTTTATTTTTCTTAAATACATGTTCAGCCATGGAGTTTGTATAAAAAATTAAAAAGAATAAGGTGACAAATACATATGCAGTCACTGTACAGTATTTTCTATCATGCGTGTGCATGGTAACCATTAATTTTCCAGTTTCAAACCAAAATTAGGCACTTTTATGTTTTGCAGACTTGAGAATTGCATTTAAAAAAAAAAGCTTTTATATTCAATGTGATTGGAGTTGCAATTTATAATTCATTATGGAGGAAAAGATATATATTCTCTGGATTGTGGAGCTGCCATATAAAAATGTGAGAAACGTCATCAGTGTGTCCATCTGTCTGCGGTTATTACATAGCCTATATTGTTTTTATACAGTTCTATGGTTGTGCACTAATACAGCGCTGTGAACACAGTTTATATTTTCTGCACTCTTAAGGACAGTTCATACACCACAGGGTGATCCATCAGCCCTGTTGAGACTCTCTCATATGTGTTCGTGGGTTGCTTTGAGTTCCCTATGAGATATTTGGATACAAATAAGCCCAGCACAGTTAATTTTATACGAATCACATGCAAAGTTTGATATATGTGAGTGCATCGTACACGACATCGTAGGAACCTGTTAATTGCAAGATGATATTTCCTAACTTTTACTTTATTTTCAATTTATGCATTTTTTCAATCAATATTTATGAGGAAGCGTCTTTGAATTGAATTAGATAACTTATCTGAACACTTTATGTAGGCTTTTATCTTTGCTGATCATAGCTGGGCATGAGGCTTGTTAAACTGTATGTCTTTATTGCCTTGTAGCATACGACAGAAATCACATGCGTGTGATACTAAATAAATCTCACTGTTGTTAATGATCATTTTAATTAACATTCAAACATCTCTGGGAAAACAGAACACAAAATGATGCAATGTGGATCACAGAAAAAAAGCTTAAATCCCAGGCATATTGGAATTTTGGCAAATACTGCACTGTGATTGGTTGACTTCTGATACCGGTATGTGATCTATAATGGAAAGTAATTAATGCCTGGTTAACACAAAGCATTACCTTTCATAGTGATGGGATATAGAAATTATTCATGTTTTACTTTTTACAGCCCTAATGGGAGTCTACAACATAAACAATAGAATGTTTGAGAAAATATAGAAAAGTACCATTTCCCACCATTATAAAAATACTTTATTTAAACTAAAGTAATATTGAAAAAACTTTATATCTGAAAACAAATCACACAGAGAGAGTTGTGAAACCAATATCCTTTGCTAATCTGCAAATTTGCATTATATGTTTGTAAAGTTAATTTGGGGGACTAGAACTGTACTTGTGAAGCAGTTTTCTTCAGATAGGGAAGTGTCCCCTCTGCTGGACAATCTGTAAATTAAATGTTCCATTGGGTATGGATGGAACACAAGTGTAAATTAAATATATATTAAGACTATTTCAGAATATATTTAACCAATTTAATGTGGGAATTTTGAAAATGGCAACTTATTTTATATTTATTAAATATAATTTTAAATGTATTTTTTTTTCATTAGAATTACAGTACAATTAAGAGCAAGATACAAAATACAATGACTCCAGTCCTAATAAGAGCAAATACAAAACACAGTATGATTTGATATCGGTGCAGTTCAAGAGCAGATAACAGTGTTGATAGTTACATCAGGGTTAGATACGAGTGCAAGTGAAATACAAAATACTACAGATTGGGTTAAGTGCAGGATTAAATACTGTAAAATAGGGAGCAGATAAGTGCAAGATAGATTCCAGAGGAATGGAGATAGAGAGATCAGAGGAGGGGGAAGATGAGGAGGGGAAGAAAAGGAGGTCAGATTTAGAGAGGTTGAGTTTGAGGTGATGTGAGTGCATCCAGGAGGAGATAGCAGACAGACAGGTAGAATACGGGAGGGGATGGTGGGGTCAGAGGGGGGAAGGAGAGGAAGATCTGAGCATCCTCATTATAGAAATGGTATGAGAAACCATAGGATGCAATGAGGGGGCCCAGGGAGCAGGTGTAGAGAGAGAACAGGAGAGGACCCAAGACTGATCCTTGGGGGACTCCTGTTGAGAGAGGGTGAGGTGTGGAGGTTGAGCCGCGCCAGGTTACCTGGTAGGTGCGATCGGAGAGATAGGAGGAGAACCAGGAGAGCAGTGCCAGAAATTCCCAGGTCAGCGAGAGAGGATAGGAGAATAGAGTGATCGACAGTGTCAAAGACAGCAGAGAGATCGAGGAGAATTAGGACAGAGGAAAGAGAGGTAGCACGGGCAGAGTTTAGCGAGTTAGTGACAGACAGGAGAGCAGTTTCAGTGGAGTGAGCAGAGTGGAAACCAGATTGGAGAGGGTCAAGCAAAGAGTGGTTAGACAAGAAAGCAGAGACCTGGCGGTGTACTGCCCGCTCAATGGTTTTAGAGAGGAAGGGTAAGAGGGAGACAGGACGGTAGTTCTGGAGGGAGGTGGGGTCGAGGGTTTTTTGAGGAGGGGGGTGATAGAGGCTTGTTTGAAGGCAGAGTGAAAGAGGCCAGAGAGGAGAGAGGTGTTGAGAAGAGAGGAGATGAAGGGAAGTAGAGCAGGAACAGCAGCTTGAAAGAGGTAAGTGGGGAGGGAGTCCAGGGCGCACGTGATGGGTTTTTTTGCGCTGGAAGAGGGAGGAGAGGTTAGAGTCTGAGAGGGGAGACAGAGTGTTGGGGTTGGAGTGGGAGGGAGTGGGGGGGAAGGAGAGGTGTTAAAGAGTTTGCGGATAGCAGAGATTTTATAGGAGAAGAAAGTGGCAAAGTCGTCAGAGGAGGTAGAGGAGGGAGGAGGAGGGGGAGGGTTGAGGAGGGAGGAGAAGGTAGAGAATAGTTTCCGGGGGTTGTTAGTGGAGGATTGGATAATAGATTGGAAATTGGAGCGTTTAGCAGAGGAGAGAGTAGAGGAGAAGGAGGAGAGGAAGGAGCAGTAGAGGTCTAGGGCAGCAGGGAGTTCGGTTCTCTTCCATTTCTTTTTAGCAGAGCGCAGTTTGGTTCTTGCTGAGCAGAGCACAGAGGAGAGTCAGGATTGGGGATGGGAGGGGAGGGGACAGAGGGAGTCAAGGGAGGAGGTGAGGGAGGAGAAGAGGGTGGAGGTAGAAGAGTCTACAGAGAGCTGGGAGAAGGAGTCGATAGGAGGGAGGTGAGAGAGAGCGGTGGAGGCAAGGACGGAGGGGAACAGAGAGCGGCGGTTATGGCGGAAGATGACAGTGGGGGTAGATGGAGTAGGGAGAGAGGGTAGAGAGAGAAAAAGAGATGAAATAGTGATCAGAGAGGTCCAGAGGAGTGACAGAGGGTGGAGGAGCAACAGGCCCTGGAGAAGGTGAGGTCCAGTTGACGGCCAGCTTTGTGGGTACAAGGGGATGGAGAGAGAGAGAAGTTGAAGGAGTGAAGAAGAAGGAATCCGGCAGAGTGGGTGAGGTTGGAGAGATGGATATTGAAATCACCTAACAGGACAGTTGGGGTAGACAGAGAGAGGCGGGAGGAGAGGAGATAGTCGAGTTCATCGAGAAAGTGAGTAAGTTCCAGGGGGACGGTACAGTACAGTTAGCAGGAGTTGTTATCTCTACTGGACCTAGCAGCCATCAATTCCTTTGTTTTGTACAAGAAATGCACCGGGGAAAATATCAGTAGGAGAGATTTCTTTTTGAAGCTAGCCACAGTGCTTCAGCAGAAACATTTCGATCAGAAAACTGCAAAGCTGCAGACTGCAGCAGCTCAACCTGGATTATGTGCTGCGAGTGACACACACACACACACACACACACACACACACACACACACACACACACACACACACACACACACACACCAGAAATCATGTTACTTTCGTTTTAGATTAAAACTGCTTTTGTTTTTACAGTTTTGTATGTACAAAAACCTGTTTACACACTAGTTTCTTTTGAAATGTTTATTTTATTATACTATTTGACACATTTATTCCATTTGTCCATAGTAATGTGGGTCAATCGTATCTATTTTTCTTCTTTCTACAGTCTACAGTTGTCGATAGATATTTGAAAGTAATGAACCTCACAGATGACCAGCTGAATAAACTGCACTTTAGCTCCACCTAGTTGTGGCATTGAGTATTGTGTCAAGCAATAACTAGTGCTCTGATAGTCTGAATCACTTCAGCTAATTATGCTTATTGATACAAATTGTATCAATAAGCATATTGAGCTCAAGTGATTGTATCTTTGCTTACATTTTGAGTATTGTATCTTATAATACTCAAAGTCTGAACTCTATGAGGACAAATAAATAGTTGTTGGAACAATTACTAGGTTGAGTAGTAATAAAAGGTTAATCATTGTTAATGGTGTTATATACCTGTGATTATATTGCTGCAAATTGCTTGCAACCTGCTCTATATACAGATATACACTACTTTTCAAAAAGAAAATGATCCTGTCATACATAGGTTTTCATTAAAACTTCCAAAGGTATAATGCACAGCTTTTCACATTTATTTGAATGGATCTACTTTTCTCACACATTGTTATTCTTCTCAGAGGGCACTGGCTTATCTTTGTTGTGTTGGATATGGTCGATGAAAGATACTAAGATAATATATTTAATCCAAGAGCCACACACACACCTCCAAATTAAAATTAAGCCCCTTTCACACTGGTACTCTTACCTGGGTTCGGACCTGGGTCCTGGCTACCCAGATCACAATCCTGCGTAGTGTGAAACCACATACCTGGGCCATACCAAAATGCTTGATGGCCGACGCAATAAAATCAGTGTGAAATCGTGTACCCGACCCGCATGACCCCGGGTCCGGCCTGGGTAGGTTCTGACCCGGGTAGATCATGCCAGTGAAAGGGACTTCAGTTTCTATGGCAACTTTTTAGCAGCTGCAAGATATCAAAACGTAAGGCCCAGGTGTATACATGTCAACTGGAATCTCCTTTTGCAATGGGATTTAAGCTCAACCAAGGCACAAAGATGAATTAAAACAGGATTTTAAAAAAAAGATAAAGCCACAGATTATTTGACACAGTTTAACTACCATCTTAACAGTCTATCATTCAAAAAAACTGAGTAAAATTTTATAAACAAAGCCTCCTCAGATATAAAAGATCTGACAACCACTGTCTCCTTTGTATAAAATATGTGTAATAAGTGATTCATTTTGGTGTCAGGTACTGTAGATAGCTATCCCCCACACACACACATACACACAATTTTCCCTTCTCCTGGTTAGCGTTGGATCATGCACAGGTAGGGATCGGGTTCTATTGTACTCACTACTTATGAAAGAACCTCTAAAAACATCACATCAACCAGTGAAAGAAGAGAGTGTGGGACCCGCATTGCAGGTCAATCCCTCCTCAGTCACCCCAGGGACAGTGCATTGAGAACAAGTTAACTAAAGACAAACGAGACAGGCGATTCAGAGATTAATGGAGACGATGGCAAAGGATAGGAACTATTGTTGGGCTGCTGTATCAAGAGTGACATGGGAAAATAGAGTATGTGTGGTGAAAGACCTTTCTTTCTTTTCTCTCATCGGGCTACAAGAGCTGATACTCAGTCTTCATGTGTTGGCATCCCCCTCAGGAGAATAAGAGTTCACATACAGTCCAATTTGTTTTTCCATCACTACTAGGCAGGATTATATGTCTAGCAGCATTTCATGCATTATGTTTAACTCCCTCCTGAATTTGACTAAATTCACATCATTTAACATTGCTATTGAAATCACCAGCATCTTTAAACTTGTTATTTATGAGCTATTAGTTGTGTGTAGGGTTTATCTTTATTGTATAAGAGATAAATTTTGGGTGAGCGGACCGCAAAGCTGGCTACTCAAAATGTGCAAGATTATGTCCGTTTCAATAACAGACACCCTACACATTCATTTATTATAAATCACAAAAATTAAGATTTACTCTGGAACTAAAATTACACATAAAAAAGTTTTTTGTTTTTTTTTAACTTTAGAATAGTTGCTGTGTGTAAATTTTTTTTACAAATTCTTAACGGTGATTGGTTGATTTCTCATACATGATTTACAATAACGGGTTCCAGTAATTCAGAAAACCCTTACAGAATAGTTTGATCAGTATCATCTGGATATCCTTATAATACCAGTATAATAAAATGAAAAAAACCTTCAAAGAACCATTAGGAGGCCACAGCATTAAGACCACATTGGCATCACAAATATTGCACTGTGGTCCTAATACAGAAGCACACTAGTATTGAAATGGTTTCATGGTACTGCTATGGACAACCAGTGTGTTTTGGACCATATTATTATTATTATTATTATTATTATTATTATTTTTATTATTATTATTATTATTATGATTATTATTATTATTATTATATGCACAGGGACAAGTTTTTACTCTGTTGAAAAGTGCTTTACTTTTTTCTACACCATCATAAATGCTTACCAAGGTAATTTTGCAGTTTGCGGTTCACTATTCTTTTACAACGATGATACATTTCTTTATATTAGCTGTGAGGAAAAGCACAGGTGTGTGCTGGTGGTTTTTCTGGTTTTCAGCTGGTATTGCCGGTTTAGGAGATTTGGTACTTGGATTAGGAGTTGGTTTATCTGGTCCAAGAAAAAAAGTAAATTAAAAAAAAAAATCACTACAAAACTCACTACAAAAGTATGTCACCATTTCGACCTTGAGGAAGGAGTAAGACTAATGGCATGCACCAGCCTTGTTTAAACACAGACAACAATAACCAGTTTGAGTTGGAATAACTGACTGTGATTTTAACATCATGACAATGCACTTTATCATGAGGATATAATGGCGTGGTACACAGGCCTCTTAGTGTACCACCATATACCATGGCAACGACCCGACCTGGATGTGATTGCCACAGTGACCTTTGTGTGTGATGTACATGTAGCCAGATCAAAGGAACCATGTGGTCTCTGGAGTGGTGGGAAAATAGACTGCTTTTAACTGTCAAGGAGGCCTTCAAGGCAAACTACAGGGCTCCTATAAAATTAAAGCAGGGGTTCAATATAAACTATACATGTAATTGTCTGACAAGGTTACAATGAGAACTGTGAAAGATCTGGACATTTTGATTCAGCAGTAGAATTTATCCAGTTTGAGAAGAGCAACAAAAGCACTATTCATAAGAATGAATGAACTCTGGGAACAAAGCTAGGGTTCACCCATGATCTGGCACCTCTAATATGTGTCATTTTGAAGAAGGTATTATCATTTATTGCGTGCAATTGTATTAATCTAAATAAATAATGTTACAAAAGCTGTTAAGGAGAAAGACAACACTGTAGCATGGGACTACACAGAATGAGGAAGCTTTTCATGTTTCAAAACTAGAAATAAAAAGCTTGTGGTGATTTTTTTTTTTTTTACCTACAGTGCAGCAAATTTTTCACTAGAGCAAAAGCTTAGTAAATCTAGCCCAAAGTGTCATAGGCAGTTGCTACTGGTATTATTTGCAACTGTATTAATTCATTTTGATGGTTTTTTACTTACTTTTTTTAGTTTTGTTAGAAACAAACCATATTTCTGGTTGTTACTCATTGTATTATTTACAACAGTTTGATTACTAACCTCCGCAGTCGATGAAATCCCTGGTGATTTGGTGATTTGGCATGAAGTTTTAACATCTACTCTCGTGTAATGGAAACCGTAAGTGCATATATCACACTTTACAAGCACTTCTCCAACTGTGACATTACTGAACATACAATATTGATAGTATTACATTCTCTGGATATACAGTGCCTTGCATAAGTATTCACCCCCCTTGGACTTTTCCACATTTTGTAGTGTTACAACCTGGAATTAAAACGGATTTAATTGGGATTTTTACCATTTGATTTACACAACATACTTAACACTTTGAAGGTGCAAAATATTTTTTATTGTGACACAAAAGTTAATTAAACAAAAAAAAAGACATTTGTTGGTTGCATAAGTATACACCCCCCTGAGTCAATACTTAGTAGAAGCACCTTTGGCAGCAATTACAGCTGTGAGTCTTTTTGGTTAAGTCTCTACCAGCTTTGCACATCTGGATCCTGCAATTTTTGCCCATTCTTCTTGGCAAAATTGCTCAAGCTCTGTCAAGTTGGATGGGGACCATTTGTGATCAGCAATTTTCAAGTCTTGCCACAGATTCTCAATCGGATTGAGGTCTGGGCTTTGACTGGGCCATTCTAACACATTCATGTTCTTGTTTTTAAACCACTCCAGTGTAGCTTTGGCTGTGTGTTTAGGGTCATTGCCCTGCTGGAAGGTGAACCTCCGCCCCAGTCCCAGATCTTTTGCAGACTGAAACAGGTTTTCTTCCAGAATTTCCCTGTATTTGGCTCCATCCATCTTGCCCTCATTCCTGACCAGTTTCCCAGTCCCTGCCGATGAAAAGCATCCCCATAACATGATGTTACCACCACCATGCTTCACCGTGGGGATGGTGTTCTCAGGGTGATGAGCAGTTTTGGCTTTGCGCCACACATAGCGTTTTGCGTTAAGTCCAAAAAGTTCAATTTTGGTCTCATCAGACCAGAGAACCTTTTTCCAGGACTGAGCCTTGGGGGACACCTGTCGAAAGACAGCAAGAGGCAGTGGGTGAGCCACACCAGGACACCCGGTACGTGCGATTGGAGAGGGAGGAGGAGAACCAGGCAAGAGCAGTTCTAGAGAGTCCGAGGGAGGACAGGAGAATAGAGTGATCGACTGTCAAAGGCAGAAGAGAGGTCGAGGAGAATTAGGACAGAGGAGAGGGAGGCAGCACAGGCAGAGAGTAGAGAGTTAGTGAAGGAGAGAAGAGCAGTTTCAGTGGAGAGTGCCAGGAAAAAACCAGACTCGAGGAGGTCGAGAAGAGAATGTGTTGACAGGAAAGCAGAGAGCTGACGATGTACCGCTCGCTCAAGGGTTTTAGAGAGGAACGGGAGAAGGGAGACAGGACGGTAGTTCTGGAGGGATGAGGGATCCAGTGAGGGTTTTTTCTTAAAAATAAATAAAAACCTAGCTGTTATAGAGTGGAAGTTCCCTTTCTTAGAGTATATTTAGATATATTTAAGGCGATACAGTTTTAAAAATACCATTTTAACTATACTGTAATAATACCACCGTATTAACCTGAACAAACATTAAAAGTACCATTAGAAGACAACAGCATTACCAGCAATGGCCACACAATGGTTTTGATACAGTAGCACTGTTAATGATTTGGGTTATTCGTGCAGATTGGTTCATACTATTTGTATGTCAAATATGAAAACTGTACCCCTATGTACCATACTACCAATACTGTAGTTCATTCTATTATATGTGCCCTTGTATTTACTACTTAACCTTAATATATGGTAGAACTATTACATTTCAGTCTGTGTTCAGAACTGCTCAATAGTCTTTGAAAAGGACTTAAAGTTAAATAACAATGGGTGCTAAACATCACCAGTCTCAAGCCTTTGTTCAGCATCGACTTATTAATTGAATAACTAGTGAGAACCAACAGAGATACAGGGGGCAAAAAATATAAAAAGCAAGCATAACATTGTTCATAGGGTGTAGGGCCACCATAGGCATGATCTGTTGGAAATCCAAATATAAATATGTTTTCCTGATGCAGCCTTTTTATAACACCAAATGTTTCCACAAAAGTATGCCTTACATACTGCGTGTTTCTCATATTTGTCCATTCCCTGGACTTCGAGCAGTAATATGCAAAAACAGTTAAACTTCCATTAGAACTGTGCCACAACGCAGACCACAATTAGGGTTTTAACATTTTACCTACAGCTTGAATTTGAAATAATATTGTAACAAGCTTGTGAAAGAAGGAGCGTAGAAGCAGGTAATACTTCCAAAGCAGCGGGTTAAACAGCACACACAAGCAGGTCGTTTATATAGCCCCAGACCCTTCAACATTGCAACATTAATGTAGATGTCGCTGTCTCGGCTGGCCAATCATTTACCTGATCATGTTCAACTGCAATTGAACTCCAATGGTCTAGCTATGACTGACCATGTGACCTACAGCACAGGTACCAAGATCCAGTTTTACTTAAAATATCTGCATATCCTGAAGTTGTTGAAACTAAGACTAAGACTCCATTTCTATGCTGATGATGCTCAGATTTTCCTCTCCTTCCCCACCTCTGACTCCACCATCTCCTCCCGTATCTCTACCTGTCTGTCTGCTATTTCCTCCTGGATGCACTCGCATCACCTCAAACTCAACCTCTCTAAATCTGACCTCCTTTTCTTTCCCTCCTCCTCTGATCTCTCCATCTCTGTTCCTCTGGAATCTACCACACTCTCTCCCTCTTCCTCAGCTAAGAACCTTGGAGTCACCCTGGACCCCTGCCTCTCTTATTCCCAGCACATCTCCACTCTGGCACGCACTTGCCGATTCTTCCTGAGCAACATCCGAAGAATCCGACCCTTCCTCACCAACTATGCTACCCAGCTCCTGGTCCAGGCCCTGGTACTCTCCCGCCTAGACTACTGCAACTCCCTCCTGGCTGGCCTCCCTGCGTCCGCCACCCGTCCGCTCCAGCTCATCCAGAACTCTGCTGCCCGCCTGGTGTTCTCTCTGCCTCGCTTCGCCCACGCTACTCCACTACTCCGCTCGCTCCACTGGCTCCCGATCACCGCTCGCATCCAGTTCAAGACTCTTGTACTAGCCTACAGATGCCTTGACCAGTCTGCACCCAGCTACCTCCAGACCCTCATCTCTCCCTACACCCCCACTCGACCTCTCCGCTCCGCCTGCACTAGAAGACTAGCTCTACCACCGCTACGCTCCCCTGCCTCCAAAGCCCGCTCCTTCTCCACCCTTGCTCCGCAGTGGTGGAATGACCTTCCTACAGATGTCAGGACTGCCCAGTCCCTGACCACATTCCTGCGCCTCCTCAAGACTCACCTCTTCAAAGAGCACCTGTAGAACTCCTCTGTTTGTATCCTGGGACACTATCACCCTTCATGTAAATGTTCTTTATTTTGCTCTTATCAGCCCCTATTTTACTGCATTTAATCCTGTACTTCAGAATACTGTAATCTGCCAAGTTTTTAACCTGTAGTACTTTGTATTTAATCACATCCTGATGTAACTATCACTATTTAATCATATCCTGATGTAACTATCACTATTACCTGCTGTATTATTGAATTGTGGTTTGTCAAACTTGTACTTTACTTGAACAAAAGTTATTGTATTTCTTGCTCTTATTGTATTACTTGTATTGTAACGCTTGAAATGTTTTTGCCTACGATTGTAAGTCGCCCTGGATAAGGGCGTCTGCTAAGAAATAAATAATAATAATAATAATAATAAGACCAAACTAACTTTTTTTTTTTTTTTCAAAAAGGGCCTAATTTCATAAATTTGTTTGTGTGATTCCTGCCTTGCCATTCTGACCCCATCACAAAACCCAATATAGGCAGCTCAATTCATTTTATAGCGTTTGACTAGAATGTGTATTGTTTGGCTAGAATTTTACAGTGAGAACAAGTCCTGAAGCAGCATAGTAGTTTGCAATCTCAACAATAAACTGAAACCCTGTAGTTCGTGTTTAGCTCAGCAGGTGGCACTGTTTCTTCCAGAAAGCTTTAAAGGAGTGATTTAACAATTTAGCCTTTTGTTAACTTAGTAAAACATTTAAACAACAGACAATTTAGCCCCATCATATTTTCTTTCATTTTACTTTGTAGCTTTTTTTTGTGGCTATCACATCTTTTTATGGCTGATACGTTTTAAATGTGCTTGTTGTTTTATGTAAAAAGGAAAATGGTCAGATATATAACCTCTGTGTCTTAGACCACTAGGCAACCTCTTTAAACAACACATGAATTCAAGTGCTCTAGTCAATATAGATTATTTTGTGTTTGTTCTGTGACTTTGTTTTTCCTGGCGCAATAAGCTTTTGTTGTTGTTGTTGTTGTTGTTGTTGTTGTTGTTGTTGTTGCTTTGCTTTTGTTACTATATTTTGTTTAACTGAGCCCCCTGCTGGTAGCAAAGGTGGTGCACAATAACTCCAGCAACATGAAGAAGAAAGAGTGTTTTTTGTTTGAAACATTATTGTTTTAAAGTTTGTTGTTCATTTCTCGGATCTCATTTTTTTTTTTTTTTGTTTAAACAAAAACTGACAAAAAAAGGCAATAAAGTTGTTTATCTTATTGATTTATTTATCTATTGATTTATTTTATTCCGACTAATGTATTATTAAAATTCAACCATAGACAGTGTTGGTTTAAATTATGAATCATACAGTACAACTGTGTACCAAGTGTGAGTAAGAGTTAGTAAACCAGAAAAAGGTACATGACCACAATATGGCAGCAATCTTAAGTCACATGCCAAAGGAGTTTCTATAACATCAAAAATATTAAGTCAGCATCTAGAACTTGAAATAGCAAGTACAGATCCCTCAAAGGGAGGCTTAAAAATAACTATTTCCCTGTTTTACAGTACCAGCATGCCTAGTTGTAAGTTAAAAAATCACTTAAAAACAGCTTGAACACAGTGTCCCTGAATATTAAAGCTTTTCCTACAGTCTTGGAGGGCTTTTGTGGCAGTGTTTTAACTTTCACATAGTTTTTCGTGTTTCGTGCAAAAATAAAAAATGGCCAGGAAGGATGAGAACAGTTGCAAAACCCCAATTCCCACAGTATGAGGAATGTTATACAAATTAAGTGCAAAAATCAAAAAGGGTTGATGTGGTCGGATTGAGTATTTTCTGTCCAAAATGGTTCCTCCTGTTTCAAAGAGACCTAATGGAGGTGGGAACCTATTTCAAACAGGCTCCGTGCTAAAATAAATAATGCATAATGCATCTGCTCTTCTTTCTCCATGTCTCCTGAAACACACGCCTGCCTTTCAATCCCACCTGTACATTGAATCCTGAAATGACATATTAACATATAGGTTTCTCATTTAAATACTGAATAGTTATTCTGCCACCTTCAAGTAAATTCCACCCATTCCACCTGTCAGAAAACAGCCAAAAAGTTTTTTTTATTTTATGATGGAAACAACATTTGAGATAAGTCTGGTTAAAACAGATGAATACAGCAAGTTTCTGACTGTCGGAAGGCACTTTTGATATTCAGGGTCATTGGGTCAATTGCAATGCACCAAATTTAGTCCACATGATGCGCCCAGCAGGTTGATTAAGTGAGTTTGATCCACTTGCTTGGACTAATGTTAGCACCGTTGCTAATCCCTATTGCAGCATACAAATAGTTGATTAGACCGTTGGGATCATCCGTTAAAAGTTCAGTACTGACTGCAGCGTACTAAACCAGACCCCTGTGGTCACAAAAGATCCACATTAAGTGGATTAAATTAGTCCTATGAAGTTAGAGACTATGCTAGTCTGCTTACTTCGATTTGTCCCTTTTCTCTTTAATATGGATTTTACACATGGAAACTTTATTCTTTATAATACTGTGCATTTACAGTGTTTATTATTATTATTATTATTATTGTTGTTCTACTTACTCTGCTTGCCATACCTCCTTGTACATTGTGCTTTGCAATGCTTTCACATATTACACTGTGCGGTGTTATATAGGCATTTTTGTTTTTTAAACTAGAACTTTTATTTTTCATCCACGTGTTTCTCCTAGCCCAGTGTTTCCCAACCCTGTTCCTGGCGGCACACTGTGTCTGCTGGTTCTCGTTCCAACGCAGCGCTCAATTGCTTAATTGAACCGTATCAACAAACGAAGAGCTTGAAAATAACGGGAAAATGCCCAGTTAATCACTTAATTAGTTCAATGAAGGGTTCAATTAAACAATTGAGCGCTGCGTTGGAACAAACACCAGCAGACACAGTATGCTGCCATGAACAGAGTTGGGAAACACTGTCCTAGTAGACCGTGAGGGCAGTTTAACTTAAAGAATATGAATATTGTTTCAGCTTTGCACCTTTTAATACAGTTAATCTGTAACAATTAACCATGCTGAGATAGTGAATTTTCATTCAAATGTATCTTTGATTTCTTAGTATGGGTTTGTTCCCATGATCAGCCTAACTTGGTCCACTTGATCAGATCAGCTAACTCTGATGAGTTTGCTGCAATTGCGACAAATTGTGTTCAGTTCCTGGAGATTTTCTAGTCCTGCGATTAGTCCGCTTGAAGTGGACTAAACCACTGATAAGCTGCAATTGACCTAATTGGTTTATCATATTTCTTTTTGTTTTTTAAAGCTTCCAGGAGGGCCTTGATCAGTGGTTTTCTGGTACTCTGGGACCCCTGTGTCTTCTGGTTTTCATTCCAACCGAGCTCTCAATTACTTAAGTAAGCCCCTAATTGAACCCCTAATTAGCTTCATTAGACCTTTTTAATTGTTCTAGTTAATAAACTAATCAAACTGTTCATAGGATGAGAAAAATCGCTATTTAAAGCTGCAGTGCCCACAATCAAATTCAGTTTTATAGTGAAGTATACATTCTGGGTGTCAGTTTATAATAGTGTTCCATAGTCCTACTTAATGGGCAACTTGTTTCTCTTTTTACCTTTTAATGATGTTTGAAGCATTTCATTTTGAAGGGTTCTGGGTTCTGTTTCTCCACTTTGCTCTATAGTTGTTTTTACCTCGCTTAGTGTTTGCTTTGAGCTTGCCAGGCAATGACTTCCCTATTCTATTCACAATTCTTATATTTTAAATATGAATTTAAAAGGTAACCACCTTCTTAAATGTGTTAACACTATTTTTAAAACCAAGGCACTCCACCTTTAACTCTCCATATGCACATTGTTACATGATATGTGTTGGTATTTCTTGAATCCTGTTAACATGTATTTTGACCATTTGTGGGTGTATTAGGCCTATTCTGCTTCACTGTGTGCTAACACCTGGCATTTGAATTACAATTCCTGTAACAACTACAGCCTGTTTGGTTGCAGCCATTTTCAGCTATGCTATTTGCTATTTCTTGTTTTATTTCTTCTCGCAATAAGTAATCTTTCTTTGTACCACTTGAATACGTATTTAAGTCATTAGCATTGCTTTAATTTACTGTAGTGAATTTTATAAAAAAAAAATAAAAAATACATAGGGCCTCATTTACGAAAGGACACTAAATGTAGCTCTAACGTGCACATCAAGTAGTGAGTCTAAAGTGCACCATAAATCAGAATGTACTGCCCCATTTACTAACACTCTTTGGCTAATTGACATACCATAACATGCACACTACATGTATTGTGAGCGATAATTTAATGTGCACGATAATGTCTGAGACTTACCCGTGACCAGCATCTTTTGGTGTATCTTTTGGTCAGTGGCTTATTGTGAAAGGTGGAGTTGGCTTACATCGACCGAAAATGAGCGATTAACTGATACAGCCCTCCACAGAGGACAGGCAGAGGCAACGCAAACTAAAACTGCACGCTGAGGAGTTAGAAATTCTAGTGGAGGAGGCTGTTTTAAATTCTAATACCTTGTTTGGTCCAGCCTCTTCCAAAACTCTTGCTTCCAGAAAGCAAGCAATATGGGCAGCCATACAACACAATGCTCTGGGTCACAGCCAATAGACATGCTAAAAAAAAAAAAATGTGAGTGAGCTGAAAAGCAAAACTAAAGAGAAGATTGCTTAGAACTGGTCTGCGGCAACACACATAGGAGGAGGACCAACTAGTCAGGTGGAACTGACCACCCTGGAAAAGAAAATGGAGAACATCTTCTCATCAGAACAACTAGAAGGTGTGCAGGGCGTCATTGACACCACAAGACTTAAAGATGATTCTCAACCAGGTAAGCTACAAACGACACAAACCACTTCATTGCTCTTATAAGCGCATTTCATAATTATGCAACATAAAATACAATACAATTGTTTTTTATATAGCACCTTTCACAGCAGAGTTATCAGAGTATAATCAAGAATTAGCCTAATCAAAAAGGAACGTTTTTAACCTATGCGGTGTGTATTTTGTGTTTTATGTGGTGTGTTATTGTTTATATGTATGTGTGTAGTGGTGCATGGAGTGTGGGTTATGTAGCACAGGTGATTTAAAATGTATATTTGTATTTAGACATGGGCAATTACTTCATGTGCAGACTGTGCCGGGATTGAAGTGAATGATTACTTAGGAAACGAGCCCTGGCACAGCTGTAGATAAAAGGAGCACAAAATCACTCACTTAGGGTTAGTGTGTTCAGAGGCAGAACGAGAGTCGTTAGGTAAAGCAAAAGAAACCAGAAATACAACAATTGCTACTCTGGTTTCCAAACATACTTGTTTTGTTCCATTTCTGTTTGTTTTGGCCACTGTGCCTTTTTGTTTTGTATAAGTGTTTTGTTTGGCTTGTTTAAATCTTTTATTTTGTTCTGTCTTGTCCCTGGTCTGACATCATCCACAAGCCATCTTGACACACCTACTTTTAAAGATCAGAAGACAACATCTTAAGGTAAATCTGATTTAAGAATTAAGTGTTTTATTTAACCACTCTATTATTTGTACCAATGTAATGAACTATAAAATACAATCTAAGAAATAACAACATTCATTCATATTTATTTACGCTTAATACAACCTGCTGTTTACAGGTAATTTTCACTGCTCTATATGAAAACTTTCATGCATGTAAACGTTCTGCATGTTCGATGTGGAACAGGAACATGTTTTAGCCATTTTGCGAAATTATTTTGTTAGTTTTTCAAAAACAAAATTTCAAGTTGTAACGACAAAATCTTCAGTTTCAAATTCAGATACATCTGTATTGAAGTAATGCCTTGTGGCAATGTGAAAGGTGTGTGTGGGTTTGGCAGTGTGCCCCGCCCCTGTGTGTATTTTATGTTTATGTGTTGCGTGTGGTGTGTTAGTGTATAGGTATTGGTGCACAGGATATAATGGGGCTATGTGGAGCACGAGTGATTTAAAATGTATATTGGTATTTAGACACGAAGATGGCACAATCACTTCACATGCAGATTAAAGTGTGTATAGTATGGAAGCACGGGGAGCACACTTTGTTCACGTGCAGATGTACAGAGATTCCAATTGAATGATTGATTAGCAAGCGAATCTCGGTACGCTGCATAAGAGGCAGTGTTTCACTCACTTGGGGTTGTGTGTTCAGGGCGAAAGAACGGGAGAGAGTGAGGAGATAATAATAATAATAATAATAATAATAATAATAATAATAATAATAATAATAATAATAATAATAATAATAATAATAATAATAATGTGATAACTTGTAATGTGATATTTTACAATGCGATACTTTGTACTGTGATACTATGTAACAACTGGAAGTCGCCCTGGATAAGTTCGTCTTTTTTTTTTTTTTTTTTTTTTGTTTTTTGATTTGCATTTGTGTTTTTATATTTGTAATCACAGGTTTTCAATGCTTTGTTTCCGTTTTTTTTATTTGTATCGTTTTTTTTTTATTGTATTTTATTTGTATTGCTTTTTGATTTCTGTTTTTCAGTTTGTATTTGTGTTGTGCACTTGAGGGCCACCCTAATTACGACCTCGTCTGAGCCTCACAATCTTTTTGGTGCAGGAAGGAAAATGGGCTCACCCAAGTAAAGTGAAAATAAAGCAAAAAAAAAAAAATATTTAAAATACATACATTGGTTTAATTACTTGACCTAGACACACCCTCTTATGACGCAAAGGCAAATTATATTATTATAGTTTATAATATTAACTTGTAGAAGAATATAGTGCTGTGGTACTAAGTGGTGAAAAAAACAAAAAAAAACGTATTTTGTTCAAGATTTTTGGCTGCTTACTGTATCTTACACACTCAAATGTTTTTACATTGGGGGGTGGGGGGGGGGGGGGGGATGTCTGTATAATTACAACTGGGGTTGTCATGGCAATGTGCTCCACGCTATTGTATGTATGCACCTGCCTCTTGTGCCACTGCCGTGTATGCAGACATAAAAGCCGCATCTTTGTGAGGGCCATTTGGTTTGCCTGCAGTCTACACACTCTCCCTTTACGATGTCCTCCCCTTTAACTGGCGTGTAGTTGTGCTAACAGAATAGTAGGGGGTTTGTGTTTGCCTGCCGCGGCACCCTCATGATGGCTTCCAGTCCGCAGTTGCTTCATCGGAGACAGCGAAAGAGCAGACTACCGGTCTCATCCTCACCAACAGAGCGACTGGCACACAAAAAAATACACCTGAGGTAGAAGCCGCGGCGAAAGCACCATCGGCCTCCTCAATGTCTTCATCAAGGCCGTATAGCCTGTACAGCAACTTGACAAAGAGTGGAAACCCGGGCAGCAGTGGCAGAAATATGAAGGATTACTCCGTCAACCTTTCGGTGCAGCAAGTCCTCAGCCTCTGGGTGCACGGGACCGTCCTCCAGCACTTCACAGGTAAGCTACAGGCAGCATCAATTTGTCAGCACCCACATTTTGGTTTATTAAATTGTCCGCAGGCCACCCTTTATTAGCAGGTTTGTGTGAGCTACTTTGTTGTGTGACATAAATGGGCGACATGCGCGTCCATTTTTAAAGGGATAGTAAGCAGACCGTAGAAGCACCTGCTAAGTCTCATTTGAATTAAAAGTGTGGTGTGATGGACTCTTCTCAATCTAAATTCTGTTTGATTTCTTTTGACGTTGTGATAGGAATTGTGGGAGAAAACAAACCAGTCAGTTGGACTTTTATTTATTTATTTCATTAACGTTTTTGCTAGTTTGCTAAAATTAAACAGGTTTATTTTATTCTAGTTAGACTGTGGTATTCAAGCTATCCACTAGGAGTGCCGTTTTTAATAATGTTTTGCTCTGTATTGAAACAGAAAGATGGAGTATTGCTCATTAAGTACTGTATTTGTGAAAGAAGAATCATCTTCAAAATTAAAACATGATTTAATTGCAATGCATTGAATAAGTCTTTGAAATTAACATTGGAAAATGTGGTTCGTGCCTTGTGCTGTGCTGGTTTATGCTTTCATCAGCAATTTGATTGCCTTGACTCAGCCGGATTGATTGTTTCTATACACTGAGTGTAATTTTAAAGATAGAATAATTGGAAGTCAGCCTTAGAAATATGCATTTTTATTAAATTATTTTGGTTTATGTCAGTTAAGTTGCACCTGCAATTTGAATATTTTTTTAGGACATTGTGCAGCATATTTGCTTTCTAAATCCAAAGTCTTAAATGCAGTGTTACACAAATTTTCCACTGAAGAATAATTCCTTGTTGCCTGTTTAACTATTTGAGTACTATGTAAAACAGTAAGTTTTCAAATAAAAATGATTCTGAGTAGTTATTGCAATAACTCAGGTCAGCAGTGTTGAGGGCTCTGGACTCTTGACCAGAGGGTCGTGGGTTCAGTCCCAGGTGGGGGACAATGCTGCTATGCCCTTGAGCAAGGTACTTTTACCTAGATTGCTCCAGTAAAAACCCAACTGTATAAATGGGTAATTGTATGTAATTAATTAATTTATTTCTTAGCAGATGCCCTTATCCAGAGTAATTCTGTAAACCTGTTTTTTTTTTTTTTCAATCTTTTCCTAAATTGCATTGCCTTTTACGTTTTGGTGATTAATGGGGAATTTTTACATACTGCTACAATACAGACCGGATTTAAAAGTGTGTACTATATTACAGTTAACGTGCCGTCTCTTTTGGCAAGTGATATTTTCAGAATCATATCATTCTGAATTAAAATACTACTTCTGTTGAAAATATAGTACTGTACCAACAAAATCAACTACAGTACATCTAAATGGAAGCCTACTTTTTTTAAAACAAAGTCCTTTCAGCTATCTATTTTTCATATCTTTTTTGTGTGCCATTAAGAAACGGACAGTGGCTTATTTCGCTTCAGAATTTCAAATTAAAAACTAGTTAATCCGTGTGAATTAAATAATTTTGTTCTGAAAAGATAGGAGGGTGCGCAAACTTACTTAAGACTAGACTGACATATATAGACTAAAGAACATGTAAAAACCATACAAAAATATAAAAATAGCAGGGCTTGAATTTCATTCTTGTGAGCTGGGGGGATTTCCCCCCTATGCTGCAGCCAATGGGGGGGGGGGGGGTTCCAAAATTTTAGGGGGGAATGGCAAAAGGAAAAGACACTTTTGCATATAAAAAAACTATATGTATTTTACTGCATCATCATTCACACTGGTGTTGCTTTAAAATAAGCTGCTTTCAGGCGACCTAACAGCTGTTCATCACTGTGAGACAGAGCACTCTCCATTGCTTTTGCCATTTCCTGATGTGAAGTTTTTGCAGCAGAAGAAAAAGGTGCTTTTCTTTTAAACCAGCGCTCCATTTTTTTGTTTTTGTTTTTGTTTAAGTCTTTACACTCTTTCTAACTGTTTTTCCCTGTTTTCATTTATGTATGTTTAACTAGTAGTTAGTTTGTACTGCATGCATGTAACTTATCAAATGAAAGGCCACAAAAGTTCCTTTCATATTATGTAAGTTGCAATAGGATCAGGTATACTATATGTGGTAGAGATGAGAATATACTGTATGTATTTAAAAAAAAAAAAAAAAAAAAAAAAAAAAAAACACTGCACCATTGAACCTCAATATGAAATAAACATGGGGGTGGGGGGCAGCTGAGCTTCTGAGCTTTCCAACGATACCACCCCTTTCTTTTATAGCTGCTAAGGAGCAATAGGCTCAAAATGAAACCTAAGCTGTGAACTCTGTCACATGATGAGAGAGAGAGACTTAACTTCAGGTGATCGTAGTTCCGGCTAGGAGTACCGCATACACACACTGAATATGTCTTTGGAAAGCCCAGAGTCTGTACTTTTTAAACAAGCCATGAGGTGGCTTTTACGGTGCCTGAGTAATATGTATGTAACCTTCTGTGCCCTGGCGCCCAAAAATAAATGGGGCTGTTTTAAGAGTTAAAGCGAAAGTCACCTCTTGCAAAACAACTAGATAGACTTTTAATATCATCATTATTTATTATTATTTTTTAAACTGTTTAGTTACTGCAGTGTACTGAGTTTCTATAATCCTTAAAGATAGAGGCCGAGAATCACGCACGAGAGAATAAAGTCTTGCGGCACTTAAAATATGCAGCACTGCTTTTATTTATTTATTTTAACCAGAACTACTCAGAATGCAGCTCATAGTGCTTTCGTCACTGATAGCCACTTCCTTATAGATTGTTGTAGCATTTCAGGCGTTCTAAATTGGGTGAAAAATACAGTAGCTTAGTGTCTTAAAATCTCTGCGGGATTTTCCCGCACTGAAAGTTGCAGATACGCGGGAGCAACTTGGAAAATGCGCGATTCCCACGATCCCGCACTGAAATTCAAGCCCTGAAAGACTGCACTTGCTTTATGCTTTCATTTTAATGAACACATGAGGCACAGTCAATCACAATCATAGATGAAAACAAAATAAATAAATCCTCCCCTCCAAGAGGAGCAAAGGGAGGGGCCGTGGATTGAATCAGCCTATCCGTGACTTGCTTTGTTAGCAAAGCAAGTCACCAAATCACTCACTCATTCGATTGCCTGTGCCTTTTAAAGGGCGTTGTCTAGAGCCGTGTTTCCCGAACTTTTTGATTGGCGACCCAAATGAACACAGGAATAATGAACCCATGACCCAAAATGATTCACTATTCGGTATTTTAACTGAAATACTTCTTAACCAATGAAAAAGCAACGTTTCATTTATTTGTAACCTCACTACACTATATAAGCATTCAGGCTTTGATAGTTTTACAGGATGCTAAAATATTTGCTTTGATCAAATTCATTATTGTTAAAAAAAAAAAAAAAAAAAAAAAAAAAGTATTAAACTAATATATGTAACGACGAGGCAGACAAACCTGCGTGGGGTGCCACTTCTACGGACATTCTACGAAGGGTCCCCTTCGCGTGGACAACGGGACTGCAGCTGATCGCAAACATGAATCTGCAGGAGAGACCCCATGGGGATTGATGGACTGTGTGGGTGTATTCAGATAGTGGTGGGACGGGAATGCATGACTGTGTTGGGGGAGCGCGCACGACGGAGCGAAATGTAAGCCTGGCAGAGTGAGGGGCTGGGTGAAGACTGTGAGTTTTGGAGCTGTGGGAGAGAACCTGGTGTTTTTTTAAATTGCAGAGTCAGACACGCAGAGAGTGTTAGCTTTGTGTGTGTTACCTGACTGTTTATTAAACCCTTTTATTTATTCTGTGTTCGTTCGGCTCGTGACCTTTTTTTGACAGGTGAGGCACAAATTACAAAATAGTTATTGCCACCCCCACTCAATGGCTAACTTACTAAAAGTAAATTTACTTTGTTCAGCTGATTGCATATATGCCTCCGATGAGAGCATTTTAATGCATTCAAATAATGTAAGAAAAACTGAAGTTAATATAAGATGGTAATTGCAAGTTTTTTTTGTTTGTTTGTTTGAGCTGCAATAGGATTAGGCATTTTTCCGTTTTGCATCTGTTTTACAACTGTTTTCAAAATCCCAAGTAACCGCACATAAAATATGACCTTATACTTAATTTTCTTGGTTCATATTTAAAGCAGATGCATTGTTTACATAATTACTGCTAATGATTTCTATGCACATTATATTTATTTTGAATATAAGCATAAGAAGTTGTATAGTGAAACTAAATCTTAAATGTGCCCTAAACGTCATATATTTATAGATTGTTTGGTGACCCATCAGAAACCTTGCTGCGACCTATATTTGGGTCATGACCCCCTGTGACAGGATGCGAGTGACATGGTGCAATAAATACAATGTCCAAACCAGATTCTCCCAATATGTCCGTGATCTATTTAATAAAGTTTAAGAAAGAAAATAACAAAAGAAAAACACTCCTAATCCACAATCCTCCTGCACGAAAACTGTGCTGTTATTCCAGGGATTGTGGTGAGTGGTTGGTGCCGTGCTGTGAGGGAAGTGCTCAGGGGATTGTGCTGGCTCAGTGGCTGCAGCCCCTCGCTCCTACTCCTCCACTGTAAAGACAAACACAGACAGCACGTAACACAAAACAAAACGAGAACAGCTCCGGCTGGTGGCTCATTTCTCTCAGCGCCAAAGCCCAGGTACTGACGTAGCTGCTTCCCTTTTGTACCCAGCAAACTCCTCCCTGCAGTCAACGCGTCGCCATGGTTTCTCCAATAGAGGGCTGCCCCGCAGCTGACTGCAATTGAATCGTCCGGAGTACTTGCAGCTACGCACCCCTCCTAATATGGTCACCTTCCGGTTTCCACCTACCACCGAGGTGGCAAATCTAGGAGGCAGCATACTCTCACCTTTACACAGCACTCTTTCTAGTTGGGAGGGAGATTTACAGCATTGATCCTTTCTCTCTTTCACACCCCCACTTTGGGAAACTTTGGTCTAGAGGCACACTCATTCGATCTTGTTGGTGACAGTCAATGTTTCTAGCTGACCGTCGCAGACCTTTTTGCTACCAGTCAAACTGACGGACAGCTTCAGTCTCTGTCCATCAACTAGATTTTGAAACCATTTTTGATGGGTATTTACCAGTTGAAGGAAATGCTGATGCTCATTATGAATTTTGCTTTCAAGATTAAGCATGAATGCCAAATTTGTAATAAAAAAGTACAAGATCACTTAAAATGGGTTAGCTACAGGTCCCAAATTCTAGCAGCAAAGCATCTATTGCCTTTCTTTTATCCTGCATGGGGTGCGTTTCCTTGGAGATAATTATATAGTGGAGGCTCCCATCCAAATGTACCTGTGTCACACTTATCCAGTTGTGATGAAACTTGATTAGTACATTAAGGCCATATTTAGAGGTTATCAGAATCTAGGCATATATGGCGAGTTTCATTAATTCATAAATACATACATAGTCAGATAATCAGACAGACCGCCAACTTGTGCTAAATATATGCAGACGTTTCCACGTCTTCAGCATAAGACTAAAGTCAAAACGTTTGTTTTTTGGAGTTTTTACTGGTTCAAGCACTTAACTTTTCTTGAGTGTTTTAAGTTACCAGTACTGGAAACATTTAAAAAAATCTGCGTATCTGATTGTGACAAAGACAGAATCATTCTTGGTGATAAATCTCCCTCCAGACCTGTGAGGGGGCTGTGTAAAGGGAATAGAGTGCCCTGGACTGGATGGCCAGACAATTCATTCCCAGGGTTAGATGGAAGTCAGTCATCTAGAAAGGAGGCGGAGCTACGGTACACTAAATCATTGAGCCGGAAGGAGCAGTTGCACTAACCAAGGAGTCATGATTGACGATACAAAAGGGGACATAGCGAAGTGATCTGTTCCTTTTGTGTGGTCAAAATCTTGAGATTAAATTTTTTTTAGACAAATCTAAAATGTAATACTAATCCGGTTATGTTAATTCCAAAATATTCCAAATGTGCAGAAAAATTTAAAAGGGGTAATCAACAGACATTGGCATATTTTAAAATCTGATCACTCTATTTCTAAATTTATTCTTGGATTCTCCTTGACTAACTTTTAGACGAGGACAAAATCTAAGAGATACCTTAGTGAGGGCTGATTTGCCCCCTACTGCAATACAATCACTGCTGACCCCGAAACCAGATGGTAATTATAGATGCGACTCGTGCACTCAATGCAACAGTACTCAGTCTTTCAAACATCCACTTACGGGTGAGGTTATTCCTATTAAGGGTGTCATTAGTTGTAAAACTGTGGGTGTGATTTATATGATCTCCTGCCCTTGTAGTAAGGTTTACATTGGTAAAACTGTTCCTTGAAATTTAGAATAGCTGAACATTGATGCTCAATTCGATGCAGAAATACTATTTATCCTGTTGCCGCACATTTCATTGAAGCTCAACACCCTATTTCCTCTTTACGTTATTGGGGAATTGCAAAAGTTAATTTACGTAGCAGGGGTGGTGATTTGGATAATGTGTTGCGTAGAGCTGTCTTTTGGATGCATTCTTTGAAATCTAATTGGTAGGTAATTTATCACTGGTATTCAATTATCTTCCTGTCATTTTTATTTAAACACCTGCGTGTGTTTGTTTCTTTACCCTGATGAAGGTACTTTGTACCGAAACATTGGTCAATAAAACTAAATGATTTTGCTTTTTGAGTTTGCGGTTTATTTTCCTTTAAGTTTAGTGTTGGCACTGCCTTGTAAACCGGCACCTCATTACTTTATTGGTGCGCGTACCTCCTTTGTAATATTATCCGGACTACACTGCACCATTGTTCACGATGAACTGTATTTGCACCACAAGCACTAAATCGCTCACTGTGGACTTGTGTTTGTGTTTTGTGTTACGTGTTAAGATCTGGACTGTTATTACGGGACCAACCCGTGGATTAAACAGAGCAATACACGCCGCTGTATTGCCTGTTCTCATTATTATTATTTACTGCCTTTTGTCATCGGACTTTGGATTGTAAAAATAAAACATAATTGCACCTGGATTATCGTTGCCTGTCTTATTGATCACTGCTGCATTCCTGCACCTGTTAACCACTTTGCCACACTGATAAATTATACAGCATCAAGTCTATAATGTTGAGGTAAATTGAACACATTTATACGTTTTGCATATATATTTTAAACAGAAAACTGCTTTTGCTTGTTTGCAGACACCGTAATGTGTACAGTAAACAAACAAACACTAATAATTATTATTATAGCTGATGGTATAAGGATTATTACCCACATTGCCAAACAGGTAACACAGCATTAACGACCCATGATGTCACATGGAACACAAAGCCAGAACACTTGTAGTTTTTGATTTTTCTAATCGCTCTTCCGGTGGTGATCAGAGGCACACCTCTGATCTCAAACCCGAGTGTTTTAGGTATCTTGAAAATACCTTTGAAAGAAACTTTCAACTTTATAGGTGTAAAAAGTTGTCAGGATGTTAACAATGAAAAGAAAAATGACCGGTATGTCATTTAAACAGTTGTAGCAACACGTGGGGACACATAACGCTATATTTTTCGGAACCCCGCTACTTACTTTTTAAGTTCAGTTGAGTTGTTTTAACAGGTTTGTAACATTGGGTAACGAATACTTAAGGGACGAATAAACCAAACAACATTACCATGCTTTTGTAAAACCCGAACCTAATTCACAGGGTGGTCCGATGGGAAAGGGGATGGGGAGACTAGGCTGTATGTGTACTAGATGCAGTTCTAAGATTCAAGTCACATTGTGTGCAAATTGCAATCCTCATTTTCAGTTGGAGAGTAGCAAGACAGCAGCAGTTTGTGAAATTTGTATATTTTTTAGCAATCGAAGTGTGTATCCAGTTTTTCTCCCTGAATGCTTTTAAATCCAGTGCTGAGATTGAGGAATAAGCTTACCTTTTTTATGTCAATGGTAGCCTATATTTCCATTCGTGCAATGTTGTCGGGCTAATCAGACACGCTGTCAGCTCGATGGCCTCTTTTTATTAATGCAGTGCTCCTGGAGAGGGGGGTTGGGCCTGTGCTAAAGGCTTAAGCTTTATGTCTGGATGGAACCATGTGTTATTTATTTTATTTTATACTGATGACATTTTATACGGATGTAACAGATTATTTACATTTGCTTTTTTTTTTTCAATGCAAAGGGGATATGCTGTATATTACATAGAGATATAAACAACAAATGTTTGCTTACATGTGTTGCACAAGTACTGTACCAGTACAGCATGATTATCCAGAAAATTACCAAGTGGTACATTTACTGTAGTTATTTTTATTTTGCCTTGCACTGTTTATAATTGGTTCCCTTTTTAATTGATTATGATTTTTATGTACAGTACATGTCTTTGTACAAAATGAAGAGATTGTGTGGCAAATTTTGGTTTTACTCTCGTCTCTATTTAACAATTTCAATGAAATGAAAAAAAAAAAAAACATTGCTAATTTTACAAACCTAAAACCAGGCAACAAAGTGATATAAATGTAGGTCAAGCATACAAGTTGATTGTTTATCCTTTTGCAGCATTTTTTTTTCTTAATGTTTTTCGATGCGGTCACTATAATTACAAAATGTCAGTTGGCAACCCCTGACTGAACCGACTGTTGAATGACCATGGTGTTGTACTGATGTGCTGCTGTTTGTTGTCCTTGCAGAGATGTGGTACTGGGTGTTCCTGTGGGCTCTCTTCTCTTCACTGTTTGTCCATGGGGCAGTTGGGCTCCTCATGTTCGTCATGCTGCAGAGACACAAGCAAGGGAGGCTCATCAGCTTCATTCTGGTCAGTGTTGGATTCCTGGCCTCTGTCACCGGGGGAATGATAACCAGTAAGTGACCCTAGAAACAAACTGTGGTGTGGGTGTTTTTTGAGAGTACCAGCTCTTCCTCTTTTAAAAGTTCATTTAAAGTTGTATTTGGAGGATGGACAGCTCCCAATACACAACACTTCTTTTGCAAGCCACCCCCCCATATCATTCCTTTTTTTTATTATTTTATTTATTTCTTAGCAGACGCCCTTATCCAGGGCGACTTACAATTGTCACAAGATATTACATTATTTTTACATACAATTACCCATTTATACAGTTTTTTTTTTTTTACTGGAGCAATCTAGGTAAAGTACCTTACTCAGCAATGTCCCCCACCTGGGATTGAACCCATGACCCACTGGTCAAGAGTCCAGAGCCCTAACCACTGCTCCACACTGCTGCCCTTCCCTCTCCTTGTTCTATCACACTTTCCAAAACAAAAAAAGTGGGGGGGGTCTCAATTGCCTTTCATAGCCAAGCAATAACCCCTTAGACTAGCAGATTTGAGGCCAAGTTTAAATGTGACACGCACAATCAATTCAACACATTAATTTCTTATTCATTCAAGTTCACAAACAAGCTTTTTTCACAGTATTTTTAGCATTACTGGGAAACTTCACAGCCAAAATAACTTGGTGTAAGCTAGTAGACCACAGCAAAGTGTTTTTTATCTACAATTGCTACATAGTCATATTTATCATCAGTCGCTGAAGAAGAGATGACTGTTTGTGATGATTTCACCCAATTAACGATTGTTGTCAAGGGAGGTTATAGGTTAAAAATGAAACATTTTGAATGCTAGTAATTTCAGTTTAATCTGTGGATTGTATTTGTTATATTAAGCATGTTTCTGATATAATCCAGAAACAACTGTAGTTGGTTTTTGGGGTATTGCCAGAATATGTGGTAACTGCATTTCAGTCAAGGCACTTTAGTTGGTCAATCTGTATTGATCTCTGCTGATCTTGTTTGTCTTCAGTCACGCATGTCTGCCCTAGACCTCTGTGGTGCTAAATGAGTTGGCAATCCACAGCTCTTTTCAGAGTGTGACTTCATGACCCATTTCTCACGGCTCTACCTCAGCTTGTACATGTGTGTCAACATAACACCAACTGTTAAGTAATTTGATGATGTTACTGAACCTGTCGGCAAGAAGAAAAAAATGGTTTTGGCTAGAGAACCATTAAAATGCCTAAATTGAAGGGTCATTGGGTACTGTCTATGAATACAGGGTTTCTGCTCTAAACTTTGACTGAATAAATAGAGGACTTCAGTGTCTAGTTCATAAAAAATAAAAAAAATAAAATACATACATTATTGGATTTATCAGTAGAAAGAAAAGGTGGTCACAGAGGCCCATAAGAATCGTTTGAACATTCTTTCACTTTTTTGTTTTGGTTTATTCATCCCTTAAGTATTCATTATTTATTTGGCCTCCATTGTATCTGAACGAAAAAGCTGATGAATGCAGGGGGACAATGCAGCTGCGGTATAGTGAAACTAGCCACTTGAATTAATCCAGGGACCTGCTAACCTGCTGTACGTTGGTGAGGAAATAAATTAAGCCTGTCTGCCAAGTGATGGGGAGCCATCTGTTTTCTTTAGTGGCAAGACACTAAAAATGTTTAACACACCCCTGTCTACAATTACAGTATCCCTTGCATCTTGAAAATGAGGTGTCACAGTAGACATTAACATATCTGATGTGGAGTAGTGGTTAGGACTCTGGACTCTTGACCGGAGGGCCGTGGGTTCAATCCCCAGTCTGGGACACTGCTGTTGTACCCTTGAGCAAGGTACTTTACCTAGGTTGCTCCAATAAAAACCCAACTGTATAAATAGGTAATTGTATGTAAAAATAATGTGATATCTTGTAACAATTGTAAGTTGCCCTGGATAAGGGCGTCTGCTAAGAAATAAATAATAATAATATCACATACTACACAATACAGAGGAGGTTTTTTAATTATTATGTCTTTCACAAAATCGGTGCAAGACACAGAATATTAGCACAGTAACACCACAGATTCCAGAGATGGAAACCACATACTGTAGGACCAGGGGGTGGGTGGGTTACAGATTTGGGACAGCTAAACTCATGCACAGGAAGCTTCTGTTTCCAAAGATACATAAATCAGATAAGCCAATGAAAATACAAACGGTTTATTTTGATCTTCACAGGAACAACCCATATATAAACATTCTTTCTGTTTTGTGGATACTAAATCCAAACAAAGTTACCTGAACTGGAGCTACAAATAAAGCACTGAGTGGTGAAGCATTAAGTTGCTATTGAATGGGGATCTGTTTAGCTGTTTGGCAGTGTTCCTGCATCTGTGTTTACAGTATGTGGATAGTGGTTCTTTATGTTTGTCTGGTATGGAAATGTGTGTATTGGTGTTTGCTTGTGTATGCTTACTTATTGTTAGGACTTCCTTGAAAAGCAGATGTTGTTGGGCTCAGGATGAAGGAAGTTGAAGGAATATCTATAATTATATGCCAAATGGACCAATGGTCCCCCACCTCACTGTCTCAGATTCTTTTATCAATCACATATGGATACACCTGGAAGTGTGTACAAAAAGTGTGCCATTTTTCAGGATAAAGTGTTCCATATTTACTGCAAGTAGAAGGATACATTTTACAATTCTGCTGTTTTATGCCAGGCATACTCTGTCTCATAGTCAACAGAGCCCGAGGCCTGCGGCTGGTCGTCCCTCTGCAGGTAGGTGGATAGGTCCTATATGCTTGTATCATAGGTAGTTTTTGCTGTCCCTATGCTTTTCATCAGGGGTGCAAATTTGGCGATATGGCAAGTGAAATAACTTGCATTAAATAAACTGTGGGTCTACAACCCAAATACCCAAAGGATTCCCAACATATGGTGGTATGTTGTCCTGATTAGTTTCTAAATAGCTGCACAATACCCATATATGAAACCGGGCAAAAATGTGCATCTCCTCGGGGGTGTGTTCACTGAAATGAAATAATGAAACCTGTAAAATATTCCCCTCTTATAGCTCTATTATTCCTGCTTTTATTATTTGGCTGCCAGGTTTTTTCTTCCCTTGGCATCAAATGCAATCTTTCAAATTGAGCAAAAAACGCAAAGAAGCGATAGCTGAGAGATATTGATGAAAATCTATTTAGCCATTATCTTTCATTCTTATTTTTTCATGAATTTATGTTTAGGGTGTGCCGTAGCTGTACATAATCATTTTATAATTTTTTTTTTTTTTTTGCATTGTCTAAACTGAGCATTGTTTTTGTAGTGTCCCATATATGGAATACATAAAGTTTTTTTTCTGTGGTAATATAACAGAGTGAAGATGTATGTAATATGTTGCAGTCTCACAATTGATGAAACATGATAGATTCGAAGAGATCCTCAGATATTTGCACCTTGCTGATAACGGCAGACTACTTGTTGGAGACAAGCTTGGCAAGATAAGGCCATTCTATGAAATGATGAATGAGAGACTCCTCAAGGCCTTCCAGATTGAACAAAATCTGTGTATAGATGAAGTCATGATTCCCTATTATGGGAAGCACTCGGCTAAACAGTTCATGAAGAGCAAACCAATCAAGTTAGGTTATAAGCTGTGGTGTCTGAATACTTACCAATTCTACCAATCGTGTGATAGTAACAAGATGGAATAACAGCATGGTCACGATGGCATCTAATTGTCAACCAGTAATGCCTATCGGAAAGGCAAAGCGCTACTCTTGGGGCTGAGAAGAAGGTGATTTGAAGTTGATGAGCCACAGGTAATTCGATACTACAACAAGTACATGGGTGGAGTTGATAGAATGGACCAAAACATTAGCTACTACAGAATTTCCATCCGCTCAAAGAAGTGGTGGGTGCCCTTTATGCTGATGCCTGATGTGGCCATACAGAATGCATGGCTTCTGTATAGGAACTCTGCAGGGCACAAGAATAGATCCCTGGGCCTGCTGGCTTTTCAAAGAGAGGTGATAAAATTTGTACAGGCTAAAGTTTTCAGCTGAAGCGAGGAATGCTCCTGGCATTGGTCGGCCACTAACTGCAGGACGCCAAAGAAAGGAGAAAGTGCTCAAAGCTGTGCGATGGGATGAACAAGGTCACTACCCAAAAACAAATCAGACGCAGAGATGTGCTTATTGCGGCAAGAAGGCTAAAGTTGCATGTTGCAAATGTCATGTTGGACTCTACATTGACTGTTTCAAGCCATTCCACCAACAGTAATTGGCAAAGTGGTGTCAGAGGTCCCCAGTTCGTTTTCAATATCTGTTGACAGAATATCAGGTTGAAGTAAAAATATCAAATGACCTATATTATAACATGCTGTAAAGTAGGTTTTGCTATGAGTTATGTCTTTTCACCACATATTGTTGATACAATTAAGTTGTTTACTTTGAGTTAATTGATTTACAATAAATGAGAGTTCTTGTTATACAATAAGAGTTATTGATATAAAGTATAATAAATTGAAGTTATTGATATATAATAAATAAGTTATTGTTATATAAAAAGTTATTGTTCTATAATATTGTGCTTTTACTTTATTTAGTATTCATGAATATTATTATTGGTAAGGTATATAGCATATTAAAACATGTACCCACCTGTGCCTGGCGTCCCATATTTGGGACGCAGAAAAAAAGATGATTTCTTTGAAAATTGCAAAGGCTAATTTAAAAAAAAAAAAAAAAAAACACTAGAAATGTTCATAAGTCACATCTGCCCATAAGTATAGCAAAGGAAACTTAATTCATAAAATTTAGGCAAGAATGGGTTAAGGAAATACTCAGTACACAGAAAATAAGCATAGGTGGCGCGTATGAGGCAAAATAAATTGCCCAAACCCTCACAAGAAATTGTTCTGACCAACACAAAAATTTGTGAGAAGAAGAGTGACTTTTTTCCTGCAAGCCCGCAAAGCAGGTCTAAAACATATTTCTCGTTTTCCTACTGCGCAACCGTTGGGGCAGCTGGGATATCAATATCAACACTGTAGTACAGATACAGGATTTGGTTGCATTTCAATGTCATTCGAGGAGACAATGCTTGGCTGGTTTATCGTCAATTCTTCCTGCCGATCTGAGCCCCCCATACTGCTGCAGGAGGCAGCCGACGAAAACTTTGAATACTTTTCGCTCATTCCCTTGCCTGGAACATCCTCTTCACAATTTCTACATTTATTCGTATTGCTGTTATCTATACAAACAGCTTGATCCAAATCTGATTTTACACAACTTGTGGCAAAATATCATAGCATACTGTGTTTTCACGCACCGCCGTTTTGTGAGAATTTGATAACTGACGCTACAGTCAGAACATACTTCCTTAGACTGTTTGAACAAATGCCACCTTTCACTGCAGAATACTGTTTGTGGTGCTAGATTATGAATATTTCTGAAGTTTATCTTTAGATTTTTCCAGTCATTCTCTCCATTTTTTGTGAAAGCAGGGTCTTTTGAACTTCTGAAAAAGAGTCTGCAAGGAAAGCAGAAAACCGCATCTGCCTACTTACTGTACTCTAAATATGAAAACATATTTTAATATTCTGATGAAAATTAATGGTTTGTTTACCAAAGACAGTTTTTGGATACACAGATAAACAAGGCTGTGACGGTCCAATTGCAGTATCACCAAGGTCCAAAATACAGGATTTAGTTGCATTTCAATGTCATTTGAGGAGGCAATTCTTGGCAGGTTTAACGTCCATTCTTCCAGCCGATCTGAGCCTCATATTATTTTATTATTATTTCTTAGCAGATGCCCTTATCCAGGGCAACTTACAATTATTACAATATATCACATTATTTTTACATACAATTACATTATTTTTTGCACATTATTTTTACAAACAATTACCCATTTATACAGTTGGGTTTTTACTGGAGCAATCTTGGTAAAGTACCTTGCTCAAGGGTACAGCAGCTGTGTCCCCCACCTGGTATTGAACCCATGACCCCACCGGTCAAGAGTCCAGAGCCCTAACCGCTACTCCACACTGCTGCCATATATAGATATTTGAAAGTTTACAGTAAGAGTGCAGTTATTTGTTTTGCAAATCTACCTTATGAAATACGCTGAATGCTCCTTGATTAGAAGTATGATAGTAAGTGCGTGTTTAGAAGCTTAATAATCAGTATTAATAATTGATTTAAATTGGTGTGAAGTGATGGAAATGGTGTTTGAAATTGGTGTAGGTACTGTACGACTGCAGAACAGGTTAACGGATTTAAAGGTTTTAAAAAACAGTGCAGCTTGTTATCCTTACTGTTTTTCTAATTTGCTTAAATAGGCAGAACATGTTTTAAAGTACAAGCTAGTGCAATGGTAAACTTCATTTATTTGGCCACCTTATGTTGGGGGGGGGGGGGGGGGGCGAACCAATGTCAAATATATAGCATCCCTGAGCAGGCCCATCAAGAGGGTGGGGAGGACAGGCCAATTTCACTGGGGCCCAAGGCCCCGAAGGGGGCCCTGGTGAAGGGGGATTTTTTAATTTTTTTAATATATAAAATGTTTTAAAGCAAGTAGCCCTGCACAAGACCTTTTGCGTTCCCACCGTCACAGAAAAATAAACTCCAGTACTGTACACCGACCCGATGTGCTTCTGTTTAATTGTGTATGTGGCGCTAGTGCAGGTGCTGTCTAAACACTTCCTTTCACGCAATGATTTTAACTTTCACATTTCATATTTTACTACTATCATTTTTACGCAGATGACACTCAAATCTATATTAATTCTAAACCTGATATCAATGTTGCTGCCTCTGCCCTAACTGCCTGTATCTCTGATATAAAAAATTGGATGTCGCAAAATTTTTTACATCTTAATTGTGATAAGACTGAGGTAATGCTGTTAGGTACTCTCTGCCAGCTAGGTCTTTTTTTTGTTTGTTTCAAATCTTAGTTTACTCTTCATGGTATGTGATCAATTACTTTGTTTTGGTGGATTAACCTGTTGTGATTTAGTAGATTTGTATTCTGTGTATGTATCAGAATTACCCGGGTTGCTAGTCACATTGCAAGACCCGTAGTCTTTTTTTTTGTCTTTATTCTTACAGACCCCTCATGCATAAATATTTAAACGCATTTCTTTGGACTATTAGCCAATGTTTTTAGCCAACTAGATTGTTGCTCCACTTAATATATAATAAAATAGCCACATATTCCACTCCTATCAATATAATGCATCTAAAATGTCACATGGATAGAATCAGTAAACTATAAAGTACAGCATCTACTTTGTTAAATATTACTAACATTTAAATTGTACAGTTTATTTAACTATTTTACTGACACGTCTGTATTTCACACTATACGTTGTAAACATGAAAACTATTGATTTTGCACCAATCCACACCAAATATACAATAATATACACTGAGCCTTTTAATATACACTCTGAGCCTTCTATACAATTCACAAAACATTTCAGTGTAACCTTGCTCTTTTTATGGGATTATGAGAACCCTCTATGTGCCTGCACTGGTTTTAAATACCTTGATTTTTTTGTTCAGATAAATGGCAAATTAATTTGTGAAAGTGTTAATATGTTCCAACACCCTGTAAAAATGTGTCTTGCTTGTGTTCAGTCAAGGGCAGAATGCAAGTAAAATACATTCTTAACAGGGAATTGCTGCTACCTGACCTTTTTCAAAAGCCTGAGCCTCCCTGCATTTAGCTTTGTTATGATTAATTTTAGTTGGCTTGTGCTAGTCCATTTCAAAACCTGTAAACTGCAATGACAGATGGCTGCCTTCTGTGATTTACAGTCATTTTCACTTCAGATCTAGTTAAAAGGACGTCAAGATTTACTTTCTGAACCTCAAGATAAAAATGAAGGTTCTGGTTGAAGGGAACAGAATAAATCACAAATAAAGGATGCGCACATAGTATATGTGGCTTGTCAGGAGGTTTTCAGAAAATGACTGAAGTGGAGGTTGTCAACTGGTACATACCAGCAGTCTAGTTTGAAATGACTAGACTGCTGGTATAGCCGGCTAACTGACCCATGTCCATATAAAAAACATGTAAATTAAAATATTATTGAAAAGTTAGTTTACCCATTACTTTGACTACAATGGCTTGGAGTCCATTCAAAGAGTGTTTTAACTAGGGGCCACTAAGACACAGTTAACAGTAAGATTAAAGGTCACATGGTGTACATTATTGGATGAACTTGAATTCAAAGATAAACTCAAAGTCTTGCATTTGGTTTAGTTAACTTGTGTCCATTTTTTTAAATGTGTATTACAAGTTAAAGCAAGAGAAGATTAATGGGAACACTATCAGTCAAGCCTCACGCATGTTAGTAAGGTTAAATGACTTGGCCAAAATGTCTGTGCGTATCTTGGTTTGAAATGCTATACCCCTCTCACAACTATAGAGTGTGTGAGAAGCATAGCACATGGGAGTGGGATACTGGTGAAATACTTTTACCTGTAAGGCAAGGGAGCCTGAAAGTGTGTGAAAAGATTAGATTATCTGTAATGTGGTCCTTTCTTTACCTGTTTCAAAGCTAAAATAACTTAAAAAAAAGGATCTTCTACAATTGACTAGTGATACAATTTTAAGAGTTTTAAATGGGTTATCTCTCGTTTTCAAAATGTTTTTTTTTTTTTTCTTTTCATTAAATGATGAAGACTTTAGGTTTTATGTCATCGGGACACTGGCCGTTGCGGCAACTTTAACACGTTTCTGGAAATTGAACAACCATGTGGTTGGCCTACATTATCAAACCCAAAGAACTCCACGCACAATGTTCAGTCTTGGTCCTATCTTCTGTCTGGTTCATAGTTTTACACTTGAACGTCAACCAATTGCATTTGCCACACTTGGGAGTATGTTGCACTTTGAGATACAAAAACATTGACAATAGACTAAGATATTGCATCATTCTAACACCAGGGATACATGAATGTGTTCAAGATCAGTGATAACTTGCACACCATTGAATGTTATACATCTCTGGTCTATTGGTGATCTTGAACATATTAATGTAGGCTATGCACGTAGACTCACCTGAAAGTATTAAACTTAATGTGCATCTGTCATGTGATGCACATTAAGTAACATTCATTTCTTTGGCAGTGATGAATGTTACTGTTTAGGAAGCATTGTGTCGTACAAATTGGTTCTAGAAAAAAAAAAATTACATATTCCTTCCATGTAAACAAAGGGTTCCTGATTGATCATATCATACCATACCAATTTCATTCATATACTGTCCTTCAAATAAAAAATAAACAGCAAGCCAAAAAGAGCCAGTGAAAGGCCAAATCAAAGAGGTGTGTTTTGAGCTTAGGTTTAAATACCGACAGACTTGGCATTCCGGACAAAATGAATTAGAAAGTGAAGGAGCACGAAAACTAAAAGCCCTTGAACCATAGGTTTTAATCAAGTGCTTCACTGGAAGGCAGTGTAGTAAGGTGCTGCTGTGCACCAAAAAGTAAACCCTCAGTTTTGCTTGAATTTAATTTAAGATCATTCTGAGACATCCAGGGACAGCACATAGAGAGCTACATCCATGTCAGGTGGGAGTAGAAGATAAATCTGAGTGTCATCTGCAGGAAATGCAGATTATTGATGAAAAATAGAGCCCAGCGGCAGCATATATAAGAACATGGGGCCCAAAGTGGAGCCCCACGGCTTACCACAGCGCACCTCCATACAACTGGAGGAGAAAGTTGGAGGTTCCACCACAAGTTAAGCAAGAAATATCTTGTGCTATACATAGAGGGCAAACTGTATATGTGTTTAGCAAACTGTTGCTTGTTGCTGCTAACAAGGCATTTTCTGATGTGTAGACAGAAACATTGCATTGTATGCTGTTTGATCACAATTTTTATCTCTGGGGTCAATATTCAAATTGATCAAGTTTTCATATAAACCAAAATATTAACTATTTTGAAGTTCTGAGCTTTTATAGTGTACATTATTTACAGTGGTGCTAGATCTAGCTACCAGAACTTTGGAAGAAACTAAATATTAATGCAAAATTTGCTTGAAGCCATTGCTTAATACAGCAGACCCTTGCCTAAGGATATTATCTTCAAGTATTGCTCATCCTTGTTAGACAGCTTTTTGTGTCTTCCAGTCCTGGGTTTGTCAATTACAGATGGTGTTTCTCTGTACTTGTTAATTATGCTTTGGATACCATACCTTGAAAATCGAGTGATACGAGCTATTTCACTCAATGTTTCTCCTTCTTTATGCAAGTCAAGGTTGTTATAGTAGAAAACACTAGTGGAGGCTTTGAGTAAATTCTTGATGCTCATAATGCATCAGAGTAGAAAAATGCAACATGTCTAAGACTTTTGTATAGCAGTGTGTGTGTGTATAGATATTAATAATAATAAAATACTTGGCAGTGTAACCGGTCAAAATTGTCAGTCTTCATTCACCTAATGAGGATAACATTAAGGGACATGCATAAAAAATGTGTGGATCTATCCTTTTAATAAATATCTTAAATATCTTATATTCCAATCAGATACTAATTCAGTCTTTTTTTGTTCAAAATATAAGCAATGTAGTAATTGGTGTTCATTGGATGTTTGGATTGATACAAAATGCTGTTCTTTGCATTGAAAATATTTATATTTACTATGTCTTTTTGGGTTTGAGCAAGCAAGCAGTGACACCAGTGATTTCACTCCAGTGGTGTGGGGAGTAGTTTGACTGTGTAGTGATGCAGCAGAATGGGCTCTTGCCAAAAGTGAGGTGCGATGTAGCAAGTGACAGTCACCAAATAAAAGTTAATTGAATTCTGTGGAGTGTGAAATATAAGCCAGATAATACTGTATCCCCATCACAGTTTTATGCACGAAAAATAGTCTGTAAAATTGCCTTCAATTCAGCTACATCCAATGTAAAGAAGCCAGTAACTGTCAGTGATGGGCTTGAGGGTGGTATTGTAATACAAACATGGCTGCTTTTTTAATTGCTCAGCAGAGACATGTAAAAATAAATTATCATGATAATCAAAGAAGGGAAGATTACAGCTCTTAACACACGTTTTACTTTGGTGCATAATGTTTTTTCACTGTTGAAAAAGAAAACGTTTTTGAGATTCTTTTGAGAGAGTTGAAATATGCAAATCAAACTTCCGCAATGGCTCCAACCAGATCCCAAGATACCTATAACTGTAATGAAAGATACAATTCATTGTAATTATCCAGTCATGTGCCACACAATCCTTGAATAAACAGCAGCCTACCTGCACTGCAGCAGTAGACAGCTGCTGAATCAACAGTAAGTCTTGGAGGTAGAAACTTAATGCTGCTGGAAGCAAGCCGGATTTGTAATCTGAAGGGCAAAGGACGAGAGACCTGTAAACAATCTTGTACTGCAACTGTTCAGAGCTTGCCAACTGGATACTTGTTCTTCACACTTTCTCTACAGTGTTTCACACTGGAGTCTAATCTTCTACAAACACAACATGCTGAATGCTTGTGACCTTGACATTGACCCAATATGTCTGCATGATTTAAGTTTATGTGACTGTTTTGGTTTCTGCATGATAGAGACTGTATACTTTGACATGTGTTCACATTTGGTAGTATGATTCTCTGTTTAGTTCCATTGTTGGTGTTGTGTAGGAAAATGAACAGTTTCACTGCCGCACTGGTTTTAACTCGTTTCAAAGATGCAGATCACACAGTTTGCCACATCCATTTTCTACATGAGATGCCATCCCCTTACATTATGCCCACAGGGATGTTTACTAATGCATTCCTATAATGTCAGGAATGTTTTTCTCTGCTTCAAAAATGTGTGCTTTTTTAAGTACTTGTTCAAAATAATTGTATACAACAATATTTAGCCAATTTTACAATGCATGCTGTTCTGGGGTATTTGCTGTTTTTGAGAACATATAAGTTGACAGTGCTTTTAGGAGTCCAACTAACAAGATCGGGTAAGTAAATGTGAAGAGTCCTGACAGCTTTCTTCGTGTAATCACATTTTGCAAAGAAAAAATGGAGAAGACCAGAAAAACTGCTGGACTAATACTGTAGCAGTTAATCAGGCTTTATCATCCAGATACATTACACCTGTATAATTACAATAATTGCTTATTGGACTGAGCAATGACACTAAACCTTGCAGTATTTATATCATGTGGAGGTTGATTTATATAATTGACTACAACTAGTCATGGATAGAAAGTTCATCAATTGCATTACATAGCCTACATTTTGGCAAATTTTAAAGTTTTTGTAACATGCTAAACTATTAGTATATTTTTTGGGTATATGTTATTTTGCTTTCCCACAATGGAACAATTTGAACTTCACTTCATACCTGGTATTTATAATACCAGAAAAGGAACATGTTGCCAACCTTTTTGAACTCCCAAAACTACCAAACTGCCAATCCATATAGCACCATTCAGAAGACATGCTGTAGGTTAAACATTCATGTAATTGATGTGTTTGTTTATTCACATCTGTTCTAGGTTATGTTGTTTTTTATGCTGTTTAGCTCACTGTTGGAGCTCCTCTCCCCTACTGGAAGTCCAGGACAATGTAGACCTGTCTGCCCTGTCTGTTTGGGAAATGTTTCTTCAGGTCATTGAGCAGGACTGACACACCAGTGTAAAGTAAGCACAGGGATTTAGGGCAGTGGATGAAAAGTAGGTCAGGAGGATTGTCTGGACAGGGCGCATTGATTGTGCTGGCACCTCATCAATGCACTGTGAATTGTGACAGAATAGGATAGATTAGTTGGCCAATTGTATGCACTGAGTAACTTTACACTGCATTATCATGGACATGACAGAAGCCCTGGTATAGATGAGCTGCTAAATTTGCGATATTGATTATGCACAGTTTTTTTCTAGGAATAGGCACATTTATTGTTTGGGGGGGGGGGGGGTAGTAACTGGTTATGAAGATGCAGGTTCTGAAATCCCTGAGTTTATAATAGCTTTCCTGTATCACCAGCAAAACGGGACAGTGTGCTGAATGCTATATCTTGGAAATCCTTGTACGATTTTGAAGAAACTATTCACTATTCTCAGTACTGCCACTGGGCTGAGCTATTGAAGGCTATTTTTTGAAAAACTGTCTGGCTTCTGATTAAATCACTAGTTTGATTTTTGATGTTTGATGCTATTCTGCATGCTGTGCTTGTGTAACCATTGTCCCACTGTCACTGATAATGTTGCTTTCCTTCTAGGTGCAGCTGTGGCGGGGGTATACCGGGTTGCAGGCAAGAACATGGCCCCCTTGGAAGCCTTGGTGTTTGGGGTGGGACAGACGGTGCTCGCTATCATCATCTCAGTCTCAAGAATTCTCGCCACACTTTGAATATTACAGTGTGTGGAAGAAGTAGTCAATGCAAGCGTCCCTGAGAGGTCTTCTTTTTTTAAAATAAATAACAAGAACAAAATAAAGGCCTTTGATTTGGAACCTGCAAGAGACAGAAGGGGCCAATAATCTGCACTGAGTGGCTGCCTGGTCCAGGTCAATGTTAATTCAGTGCCACCTGGTGTTCAAGCTGTTGCACTACTGCGCCTTATGTGCCTCCGTCACAGGCAAGGTGCACAAGAAACACTGTTACAGCATTGTGAAGCCTTCTGATAAAGCACCTTGTACATCTAACAATCAGGTTGATCTTTACTGACAGATGGGGACATTGCCTGCTGTAGGCGAAAGATCTGTATACACAGAATTCAGGAACTGTTCTCTGAATCTGTATTAAACGTGCCAAACATGACTTTTTAACCTGTACATTTAAAGGAGCTATCTTATAAGAAAGCTAAAATGAAGAGTTCTATGAAATGCACATGTTGATTTTAATTCAATATTTTCCCTACTTATTTGCTTAAAGAGTGTATAACTGGATTTGAGTGTGTGATGGGTATGCTTATTTAATTATTTTTTTTAACATTGAAACTGTTTACTGTGCTGTGGTTTTGTGAGTATTACCTTTTCCATGGCATATACATTAACAGTTAAAACAAAGATCTCTAGTTGCCATTTATAGATGATGAAGTAATGTGAAGCAAATTTTGTTACACTTCCCCATGTTAAAGTAGTTACCAAGTTATGCAAACGTAATTATAATGTATTTTAATTACATTGTTGCTAAATAATTCCATCATAATTTGTGATTTGTGTAATATGGCCCTCTAACTGAAAACATTATTATTCAGTAATAATCAAAGCATTAGTTTAAAAAGCTAAAGCTTGTTTTTTGTTACCGTTTATACAGATCAAGTTGAAGCCACTGGGGACTTTAAATAAAGGTTCTATTAGTATTTAGATTGGGCTCGATCACACTTCTACTTACATTGGTCCCCATTAGTGGCAGTAAACAGTTGACTCTTGTTGATGTGCTTTTCTTTGTCTCCTCATCTGTTATGTAACTCCATATACTATAGGTGATAACACAAAACCCACAGCATTGCTGATTTTAGGTTTCCAAGCTATTTGTAGGGTATACTGTAGTGTGTTTTTAAAAATCTGTAAACAGAAATAAAGTTGGACAATTTAAAACAAAAAAAATAATAAATGGAGTAATTTTTACCTACTGCTTTTGAACTGTGTAGTGATCTTGCTGAAAATTCAGAATATTGATTTTATTTTTTCAGTCGACATTTTGAACTTTTCTTTGTTCGCTTATTTATCTGTGTATGATGTTTAAGATATATGATTGAGACTAAAAACACTGAAATCAAAGTTTATAAACTGGAAATTCCCAAAGGGAAAATCATTTTTTCAAATCAATAATTGTTGGAGCATAACATGTGTTCAGCAACAATGAAACTATGTTATTGTCAATTGCTTTTAATGGACATAAATCAAACCAAGGCATGTTCTGCTTGAATAGAATTGACAAAGGGCATTTCTTTAATCTGTTCTGGTACCAAATTAATATGAGTCTTTATGCAATTTAACGTCTAGCCAGAACCACAACACAAAACCATAATACTACAAAAAGTGTTTTAGAAATGTGGTTGTGGCCAAAAGTACTGGGATATATTGCTTACTTACATTTCAAAAGGGTAAGCAAAATCAGCAAAGCGGAATAATACTATAAGCTTGAAACTGCCAGCATGGAAAAATATTACCATTGAAGTGCAAGCAAATGAGAAACATTCAAACCTTACAACAAGCTGTGAAAAGGAGGACAGGACAAATTCTGAGTGGGAGACCCATGTAATCCAGCTGTTACTGACGGTGGCAAAGGCAAAGCCCAACATGTATTGGAATCAGTGACTCCTTTCCTTGATTCATGTATGTACCTAAAGCTCCAATCATAGCTTTAAAGAGAATTTAGTTTGGCAGATCTTTTGACCTCCGTAAACAGAGGATAATAGAAAAATGAAAGACTGAATACAGAGAGGCATAGAAATAATGTGTATCTCTAAAGAAAAATGATAAATTACTAACTGTTGTGAAAGAGTAGTAATTTAATGGTATATTTTGCTCCTTTATTTTTCCAAATCAAGAAAACACAAAATCAGCTAGCAAATAAGTTATCAATAAACAAAAGTTGACAGGAGTATTAAATAGAAATACAATTGACAGCTTTTTATAAGGGAATGAAGTTAAGAACTTTCCTTCTAAATTATGTAATTTATAAGGTACTGTGCTGAGAAGGCTGAACTATGGAATAATGTTCTAGAATTCAACATGATTGTGTGCCACTTTTATGCTTTTTTTTTTTTAACCTTGACTATGAACTACAGTATAGGGATACTCTGCTCAAATATAGTTTTGTAATCCTATATTTTGTGCTAACTCTAATGCTATTCTAGGTATAATTTGCCGGAAGAGACAGTAATAGCTGCTGGTTTAGTTTATGCATTTTTCTGATTTACTGCTGAGGGAAACAAACTGCACCAGAAAGGTTTAAAATAAGTCCTTAAAGACAGATTTAAAAATGTGACCCCAGTGTTGCACTGACCAGCTGTTAATTTGGAGTCTAAAGGTATTTGTAGAGAAATGTATTGCATGCAAAAATTAGAGTTTTTTTTTTTTTTGTGATATGCGGGGAAAGCACGGAATTGATAGCATTCCTTAGTTATGTGCTTTGCATTTCCAAATCTGGACTTCAGTGTGCAGTTACTTAGTATTTTTTTTTCAACAGCACCTGTAAAGCATCATAACTTGCATAAACTGTTTTGATGTTAATGTGTTTTCTATTTAATTCAAAGAGGAACATTCTAAACCTGCTTTTGGGCCAAATGAGTAACTGTGGTATCAACTTTGTTATATGTTTTCAAAGTTTAACTGCTTGGTTGGTTAGTTCTTCTCTGATTAAATTATTTGTCCACTGGGTGGCAGCATATTGCAATAAATGAACAAATGTCATGCGTCATGATTAATGGGACAAAATTAGCAAGAAGTAGCTTACAATCCTGAAAGTAGTTCAATTGTACGAAGTTGCTAGTTCAGTAGTTACAATTATTGTATTTCTCTGAATGTGCCTTTGCCCCTGCACTTCAAAACATGACTCCAACGGTTTAGAGAGCTGGTTTGAAAGATAAATTACAAATGAGACATTCCAGTGATGTAACACTGCAAGGCTAAACTTGCCAGAAAGCAGTTATATTCTTTCTAAAATCTGGCTTAATAGGAGCTTGTATCTTTTGGATTTGCTGCTGATGTCTGTGGTTTGTTTTTATTTTTTTTTATTTATTTTTTTTAGATCAGGTATACTGCAGCATGGGCATTTTTTTCGACAGTGTTTTGTTGTACATATTATGGGTTTTTTGGAGTGCAAAGGTGCTAGGTCGAAAATACTTCAGTATTATTTTTTAAAGGATGGGCTTCAATGCAGACATTTCTCATTCTCATAATTTAGTTCAGTAACTGTACTATTTAATAAACCGAAAAACCATTATGGCCCAACCCTAATAAACAACCAATTTATTTGGTTTTATTGTTATTTTAAAGTACTAAGCTTTTGTTCCTCACTGTTCATTCAAGGACTGATTGGGTTTAAAGTAAGGGAGTGAACTTCATTTAAACACATTGGATACAATCGTGACAACGGAAGAAAACCAAAGACTTGTAAAGTTGTAGATTGTGAATGTGACAGATCCAGTAACGGTACTGAATGAAGCTTCATCGTATCTGGCAAAAGCTTTCTTTATGTGTTTGAGTGTTGTATGTGGAGGATGTTATATAAGTGTTCCTTTTTGCACATGGATATTTGTTTTTATTATAGTGAATAAATGCTGTTCCTAACAGTTTTTGTTCAATTGTTGTTGGCATGCAAACTACGAGTGCAATATTTAGATCTTGCTTTAATGTTGTATTTGTTTAATGCAACCATATTGTTGTACATGTGATTCATGTCCAAGGGTTAAGCCATTCTTTGTTGTCCTCATGATGAGTGAAGTAGAAAAGTGGAATGGTAAAATCCTCAGAATGATCCAACTAAATCAACATTCCCTAACAACTTGGTGCTAAGACTTTGTCAGTGTTTCATTTCTAAATATTATGAATTACCTTTTGAGATGGATTTCTCTTCATAAAAGAGAAAAATAAGAGCCCCGCTGCATATCTAGCAGTCAGATGCACAGCAATGTATCTATAAATAAACTACATAATGTATTCCTTCAAATTTAAGACGCAGCCGAAATTTACCACCCTCAATTTGAGGAAAAAATAAAACATCAATTAAATATGCATTTGCAAAGATACAACCTCAGTTATGCTGTTGTATCGTACAAAACTGACATGAAACAGTGTAGTTGTAGATTAACCACTGAGCTTGTTTATTGTGCTGCGCACTTTATAATACTTAAGATGGCGTTTCTGTCGTACACACACACACCACCACTCACGACATCACGCATCCTGGCAACAGCAAGCATGACACAACACTCCATGGCATCAGACAACATGTAACCCAGCAACCACAACAGCATTGAACATTGCTTGCTATGTTGAAAAATACGGGGGTCTGCTCAGAATTTCCGATCTGTCCAAGCTGGTACGGTTTGTTAGAAATGCTGAAACTGTAAAGGTTTCTCTTGGAATTCCTCAGGAAGCTTGATTGTTTTTTCTCAGCAGTGTCACGTTACTTGTATATTCAGGCAGACGCCTTTGTCTTTTCTTGACAGGCAATGACGTTGCTGTTTTGTGTACTTGGGTAGCCACGTCTTTTGTTGGCGATTTTTAATACACGCACTATACTGTACTCTAATTTAAGACGCAGGCTATTTTTGAGAAGCAAAAAATGGTTAAAGCGCGTCTTAAATTCGAAGGAATACGGTACTTCAGAACTCTGTTTTGCTCTTTTTCACCAACAGGTGTCGCCAGATTCGTAGTATTTTCCAGTACAGTATACACACCACCCACTTGATATATCGCGGGTCTCAGGGTCCAATATAAATCTGCAATATATTGAGGGCCACGATATAGCGAGAGACCCATAGAAAAACAAATAGGCTAACAAATACTGTACAACCACTCCCTGATTTTATCGGGGGCGTCACGGTCCAATATAAGTCCTCTCTACACAACCCGCTTTTTTTCATTTTTTGTATAAAAAGCAGCACACCGTTTTAATTCGTACTGCGGAGGGTAATTGCTTCTCATCAACCTCATTCTCCAATTCATGAGTCTTCCTCTCCTTTCTCAAATGCACAAACCCGCTGCATTGAAAGAATCCATTCCCAACATAGGAGGCTTGTTGCTAGGGAGCTGACGTCACTACCTTGTGACTTTTGCTAGTGCATTGCTGCCACACGTGAACACGTCGTTAGCTAAAATAAAAACTGCTTCAGCAAGTAGATATTTAATTTGCTTTGTGTTATTGTGCAATACGTGTGTATGATACCAGTACGATATTAATGCTTTGTTTTTAATTGTATATTTTTGTTCGTGATGTGCAGTGTGAAATAAATTGAACAGTAATTCTAAGTGCCTATGTATATTGCAGCTAAAGCATACGCAGTTAGACAGTAATAATGGGGAGCCAACTCCAGGACCGTGATATATCCAAATCCACAGTATAGCGAGGGGTGATATAACGAGGGTTGGGTGTACTCTGAAAATGTTGTAAGAGTATGGTAGATAAAGAAGAGCTGATTAGGTCAATCCCATGGTACTTGGTAAACACAATTACCTTTATTTATAGTCCATTTCCCTTGGTACAAAGTGTATTCCTGTTTTTGTTTTTTGTTAACATTATAAAACTAAAACAAAAAGAATGGTACTTATTTCTTGCTAGTTTATCAGTCATGTTTTGTTTTTTGAATGGAGCACATTTTGCAATGGTGCAAATATAATGATCATTCTTCAAATTGTCTTTAGGAGGTCAATCCAAGTTAATCTGACATTATAAATGATATTTTTTATTTTATTTGAACATTAAAATAAAGTGTTGTCTGTGTTTTCTCTTTTTGGTACTGGTAGATGTTACAACCACATTTTATAATAGTTTTGCATACAGCCCTGTAAATATTTCCTGGGAACACATTTGTGCTATTTAATATATCTATCCAGATCTCATGATTTGTATTGGGTGAACCATTTTCATCATGACACTGAACCTTAAATCAGTTACTGGAAACCAATAGCCAAAAAAAATAATTTAAATTTAGAATTTCCTGTATTTGTTGATCACTGTTTAGCAGATTTGAGATCAACAGAAAGATGCAAAGGCTGCATATCTCTAAACAGTGACCCTTCGATCAGGAAAATAAGCTGCTGTTCATGCCAACACCTAGTATTTTTGTATGTGTTTTAGCTGTTTACTTCTCTTGACACAAGAATTGTGGCTTTTAAAACTTGATGTGCAGGCCTATATGTATTGCATGTTTACACAATACACACCCCTGCTTCAGCTGTGTGAGCTGACTTACTGTACCTTACACCTCTACCTAACTGTGATAAATACTGGCTGTATATATTGTATACTATGGTTTTTAATTTTGTACAAGCAACTGTTGTTTATAATTTCCCTATTTATGTACAAATCCCATTCTGTACATACTGTAACTTGAAATAAAATTTTACAATCAAAAATGCTAATACTGTCTTTCTGCCTGTTTTATGTTAAATTATTTTACATATCTCAAAGGTGGATGTAGATGATGTATTCCATCAGGTTAAATGCTGAAGTACATTATTGTTATGACTATCTTAATAACTTCATGAACACTCCATAGCATGAAGCAAACGAGCTGTAAATAACATTAAATGGCACACATGAAGTTCATTCAGTTTCAGTATCAAATTACTCTTAAGGTGTTCAGAAGCAGCTTATGTTGGCGTAAAATCCACTCACGATAAAATGACTAGCTTTGTTTATCTCGTTTAAGATTGTGTTGAAGTGTGGTGCACACATCTTGCCAGTAGAACAAAGTGACACCTATTTCAAGATACATTTTAACCAAAACATGATTCCCTGTTCACAGAAGTGCTATTGGGATAGGAAATGTTCACTGTTAAATAATTGATTTTCCTTTCAAATGGTGTAAATTGTACTAAATCAGGGTAAAAAATTCACTTTAATTCTGGCTCCTAGTATCTTGGACATAACAGATGCAGTTTAAACAATGTAAAATGTATTTATTTTCTAAAGGCATAAAGAAATCTTAGTCTATACAGCAGCTGTATACAAACACCCATTCTCTTTCTAGGAATTTACTGTGCAAAGAAGATTTTGACCTTTTACAAAGATGTTTTACAATTTCTGAACATATCATATGTCACGTTTATCAAGTTTCTGGGTTCATATCAAGTTATTCATCCTACAGTAAACATCTATGGATCACTGATCAGTGGGCATTTCTGCATTGTAATCCAATAGAATCTTTCTGTGGTCTGCATAAGCCCAGAGAGACTTGCCTGGAATGTTCTAGGAACCAAATGACGGAAGCAGTACTGGCAAGCAGCTAACAACTGCACCTGTGCGGCACTGGCAATACCAATCTGAATATTGGCTGATCTGTGTCCAGCTGGTATGGTGTGGCTTGACTGCACTATCTGAAACAAAGTACGACCTGCGTCATAACGATTGGCTGCAGTCCTTCAATTGGTATACAGTGATGATATTGTATCTGCAGAGACTTCAGCCGGTCATAGCCTGATGTATGTCACACATTGTTAAGGTGCAGAAATAAATACAATAATGAGCCAGACCCTGAGGACATTCAGTAATTACTAGCTATTGCATTACAGTGAGTGATGACAACATTCAGGTAATTGGAGAAATGGTGCCTTAGCCTACTCTTTAACCAACTTCATACTTGGATGTTATTGAGATCTTATAAAACATTAAGTTGGTTAGAACTTCTGGATTTTTATTACATGAGAGTAGATCATTTGGATACAAATGTATAATTTTGATAAAGTATCACTTTAGGAGGAATAGCACATCTTTGAAGTGTGTTTATATTTTTAAATTGCAGCAGTTTTGAGCAGACACACAAATATAAGTTATGTTAGGGGTGATACAATTCTGCAGAAATCATTTTTATTTTTTACCTTAGGCTAAAACAAGGCCCCTCCTTCATCGCTGAATTTAATGAAGACATTCAATTCTGCAAACCACTGTGTGACAAAACTCGTAGGGCAGCAGTGTAGAGTAGTGGTTAGGGCTCTGGACTCTTGACAGGAGGGTCATGGGTTCAATCCCCAGTGGAGGACACTGCTGCTGTACCCTTGAGCAAGGTACTTTACCTAGATTGCTCCAGTAAAAACCCAAATGTATAAATGGGTAATTGTATGTAAAAAATAATGTGATATCTTGTAACAATTGTAAGTCGCCCTGGATAAGGGCGTCTGCTAAGAAATAAAATAATAATAATTACATACAAAGCATTTTACAATGGTTATTGTCTTAGAGTGGCCTATAGATGGCACTGTTGTCTAACATTTGAATTCAACATTTTGGCTATTTCTTTTATTGTCCATACCAACGTAAGACTTCAGGTGTTTACTTTTGTTCTGTTTTCATTATGCATCGACTCCGTATTTGTTTTCATCATCTTGAATTTGGAAGGAAGCATCAACAATGGTTTTCAGAGACTATTTATATGCACTGAGCAAATATTTACAGTCTTTGTTTTATCTTCTACAACAAAAAAAAGTCAATATATTGGGCATCCTCTAAAAGAAGCATTTTTATGTTTATTTTTAGAGTAAGTGTAGTTTTGTATGATAGAGTATTTATATTAATCTTTATTAACAGTTTCTTTTTTGCATTACTTGGGTTGTCACCTAGCAACCTGTTATCTTTTTTCAAGGGTGTAAGTAAACCTTAGCACCCAAAACTTGCCTAGATAATTTAGTGAATATTCAATTGCTCTGCAAAATGAAATATTAAAACAACCTGTACTACTATAGGACAGACCATGTACTAGTACTCCCATTAAATATAAATCAAGAAAATTAAACCACTCGACGTTTTTGTGACTACTTTCTGTTACTTCCTCGAAATGAATTTGCCTCACTCCCACAAACACATCTACACCCATAGGCGGCGCATATAAGAGGCTTGGGGAGGCTAAGAATTTGATAATTGTGACGCTACAGTCATAACATACTTCCTTCGACTGTCTGAACAAATGCCACCTTACAGAACACTGTTTGTGGTGCCAGATTATGAATATTTCTGAAGTTTTTTCTTAAGATTTTTCCTCCTTCACTCCATTTTCAGTGAAAGCGGGGTCTTTTGAACTTCTGAAAAAGTGTCTGCAAGGAAAGCCAAAAAAGGCATCTGCTTGCTTACTGTACTCTAAATCAGGGGTGCTGGGGGTGCAGTAGCACCTCCTGGCTTTGCATGGATTCCATCATATACAGGGGTTACAGTTTTGTTCAATGGCTTTCAGCACCCCCACTTTAAAAATTGTTCTAGCGTCACTGCTCTAAATATTAAAACATATTTTAATATTCTGATGAAAATGAATGGTTTTACAAACCAAAGACATTTTTGGAGACGCAGGTAAACAAGGCTATGACGGTCCTGTTGCAGTATCACCAACAGGACCGTCATAGCCTTGAATTTGGAGGATTGTCCACAGCAGTGTGGAGTTGAGGTTAGGGCTCTGGACTCTTGACCGGAGGGTTGTGGGTTCAATCCCCAGTGGGGGACACTGCTGCTGTACCCTTGAGCAAGGTACTTTACCTAGATGGCTCCAGTAAAAACCCAACTGTATAAATGGGTCATTGTATGTAAAAAAAAAGAAATGTAATTGTATGTAAAAATAATGTGATATCTTGAAACAATTGTAAGTCGCCCTGGATAAGGGCGTCTGCTAAGAAATAAATAAATAAAAATAATACAACGGTAAGAGTGCAGTTTATTTTATTTATTTTGCAAATATACCTTATGAAATACGCTGAATGCCGTTTGATTATAAGTACGATAGTAAGTGCGTGTTTAGAAGCTTAATAGATTGCTTTCGATGACTTCATAAATCACCTAGAAACCGTTCTTAACAGAGATGGCGGCCATGTTGGTGGGCTCATGCGTGAATTCTACCGATACACCCTCGAAGATTTGAGATGCTACATGACTGGAATTATACAACCAGTTTATCTGTGGATGGAGAGGTGCATCATAAACAACCTTTGTGTCATTAAAACTCGGGTGAGTAACTTTTACTTTTTTTTTTTTTTTTTCTTTAAATCTTACTTATGATACCATGTTACATTTACACAAAAATTAAAAAGACCCAAACATTATAAAGCAAATAGCAAGTTTACAAATATTTCTTTTCCCTTTTGACTTTTTGCTAAGACATGAAACCAATAAAATATATTTTTTTAAATACAGGAATTATTTATTTTCTTGCGATAAACACTGCATTCTGTGTGTTACAAAATCAAACATTAATATATTGAGGTACTGGTATTTATAAAAAAAAATAAAAAAAACACTATATTGAGGCATTTCATTATTAAAAAATATATGTTGCTCAATTTATATTATCTTACTGTAACTTATTTATATTTCTGGAACTATTTACTATTCAGTAATGCGGTAAAAGTCACAACTAAAATGAAATGTCGTGAACACACTCTTGAGGACAAGTAGCTACACTCCTTCAAGTTTGCCCTTGATTATAAGCTAGCCACGTGCTTAATCTTCGTTGCGTTAGGTCTTTTATTTTTTCTCCCTGCGATTGTATAACCCTCGGCAACCTATAAAATGAAACGTTGTCTCGTCCGTGCCTACTGCAACAGCCAATAACTACACAAATGTTCACCATTTTTTCATAAAAGCAAACTAAACTTTATTTAAGGTCCGAAACCGCTTTAAGTGAATCAGCGATACGGCTTGCCTGCCCACCAGCTCGAGACACACGATAAGGATCACGTGACTTGAAACGTCATTTGAAAACTCTTATTAATAATTGATTTAAATTGGTGTAAAGTGATGGAAATGGTGTAGGTACTGTAGGACTGCAGAACAGGTTAGCGGATTTAAAGGTTTTAAAAAACAGTGCAGCTTGTTATCCTTACTGTTTTCTAATTTGCTTAAATAGGCAGAACATGTTTTAAAGTACAAGCTAGTGCAATGTTAAACTTCATTTATTTGGCCACCTTATGTTGGAAAAACAACAATGTCAAATATATATATGTAGCATCCCTGAGTGGTTTTGTGGTCCATTTGTGCTATAAATTATTATACAGTACAAGTTCTCAAAAAGACGCAGGAGAATGAATCCATTTTACAGCTTTTTTTGTTTGTGTCCGTCAGTCCGACTATTTTTCAAACTCAACACAATGAGTGAAACTTAGTATTCAGACTCACTAACAGAATAATAATAAAAAATAATGCGAGTCTTAATTATATATATATATATATATATATATATATATATATATATATATATATATATATATATATATATATATATATATATATATATATTGTAAGGCAGCGGGATGTGTGAGACAGCAAGGGAGGGGGTTAAAACCTCCCTGAAGAGTAAAACGGAAAAAAATGCGCCTTTTGTTTAATTGTTTTGCTTTGCTGTTATTCAGTTTTGTTAACTGTTTTATTGTTTAATTTAATTTGCTAATTGTTTTGTTAATTATTTGCGGGGGGATATTTAAGAGAGGCAGCGAATATAGTCGTGTATAGTAGAAGGAGGCGAAAGATAGGTGCGCTGCTTCCGAGCAGTCTTTAAAAATAGTAAGTGCTGTGATAAGCGCGCGTGTGTGTGTGTTGGGTAAAGGTGCAGGTAAACGGCTTAGCCGTCCTGCGTGTTAGTAAGGGAAAGAACCTGTTTAGTTAGCGCTCTTTTGTTTTGTGTTTTGTTTATTTGTGTGTTTATTAAAAAAATAGCGCAACTGCGCTTTAAAAAAAATCAATTTCTGTTGTGCTGGGTCGTAATTTTAAAGGGGCACGAACCCGTGTGTGGCGTGATCTTTTACTAATATATATATATATATATATATATATATATATATATATATATATATATATATATATGTGTGTGTGTGTGTGTGTATCCTACTGTACATTGTTGGGTTTAATAAATGCAGGGGGAAAGTGTGGAATAGCCTCCCCAAAGGAAAGACTCGCACACCACAGTATATATAACATCAAATATGTACATTTGTGTGCAGATAAAGTCCCTCTTTTTATTTTATTTTTTACACAGAAGGGCTTTTTAATATGACATTTTATAAGAAGATTAAATTCATACATTCTCCTCAGTGGTGTGGGATGAAATGATTTTTGTAGATAATTATTTTTTTTAACTTTACGATAATCACATGAAAAAGGTCAGTGTATACACTACAGAGGTGCTCTGCATGTAAGCCTGTTGTAAAGATGTTTGAAAGGACCGTACAAGAACAGATGTTAGCCAGCCACTGAGAGATGCTGAATGTTGTATTGAGTCTAGACTAGAGTGATGCACTCTTAGTTGCATTCGTTAGAGTGGCACTCAACAACTACCCTGCCTCTCAGTTTCCACACACCCTACTCTTGTTGGCTGCTTCTGTTCTGTTAAGCCCTGAGACGTGAGGTTATTATTCATGCAGATTGATAAATGCTTTAGGCCTTATTTTTTTAAGAAAAGCATTTTAAAAAGAGATACTGTACATTTGCCCCATAGCTATTTAGCTACCAGTCAATCCTATTGAGACTAAGTAACTGTTTTGTTTCTATGGCATGTTGAAAGCAGCTGTTCGGTCCCCACCCACAGCTGGTCCCATTGCTTAAACAATCCATCTTTTAATCTTCACAGTTTACGCCTATTTTTCTGTATGAGTGTTTATATACACTACCGGTCAAAAGTTTTAGAACACCTCCATTTTTCCAGTTTTTATTGAAATTTATGCAGTTTAATGTCTCAATGTACTCTGAAATTAAAGTATAGAACAAATAAACAATTGGAGATAAAAAAGAAATCATGGAATCGTTTTGTTTAACAGAATTTAATCTAAATTTTTGACTCATCAAAGTAGCCACCTTTTGCAGATATAACAGCAGAACACACTCGTGGCATTCTTTCTACAATGGAAATCAAATATTGTTCGGAAAGTTCTTCTCCACACTGTTGCAGAAGTTCCCACAAATGTGTTGCACTTGTAGGTTGCTTTGCTTTCACCCTTCTGTCCAGTTCATCCCAAACCAGCTCGATGGGGTTTAAGTCTGGAGACTGTGCTGGCCATTCCATGATTTGAAGCCTACCGTCTTGTTCTTTTCTTCTAAGGTAGTTCTGACATAGCCTGGAGGTATGTTTTGGGTCATTATCTTGCTGTAGGATGAACCCCTGACCAACTAGGCGTATACCAGAGGGTATTGCAAAATGCTGTGGTAGCAGTTTTGGTTCAGGGTGCCACTAGCTCTGTGCAAGTCGCCGACTCTGGATCCAGCAAAAGAGCCCCAGACCATCACGCTTCCTCCTCCATGTTTGACAGTTGGTGTCACACACCGAGGAACCATCCTTTCGCCTACTCGACGACGTACAAAAACCCTGCGTGATGAACCGAAGATTTCAAATTTTGATTCATCGGTCCATAAGAGCTTCTTCCAGTCTTCAGTAGTCCACTGGCGGTGCTTCATGGCCCAGGCAAGCCTCTTTTTCTTATTTTGCCGTCTTAGCAATGGCTTTCTTACTGCCACTCGACCTGTCAAACCTGCAGCTCGAAGTCTTCTCTTCACAGTTGAAACTGAGACTTGCTTACTTCGATCAGTGTTAAGCTGTGCTTGAAGCTGTTGTCCTGTGAGCCGCCCATCACGCAAGCTGTTGACTCTCAGAAACTTGTCTTCAGATTCTGTTGTGACTTTGGGTCTGCCAGACCTCTTCCTGTCAGAGTTTCCTCCAGTTTCCAAGTGCCTTTTGATGGTGTAGGAAACTGTACTCACTGACACCTTGGCTTTCTTTGCAATTTCTCTAAAGGAAAGACACTTTTAAGGGTTATAATGGTCTGTCTGTCTTCCTTTGTTAATTGCCTTTTTCTCGCCATTATGAGAGCAATATACTACTTCCTGCAGTACAATACTGTCCAAATAATGCTTAAGAGGGTGTAGTAACACAGTCTGTTCCAACACTGCTTTTATACAGACAGAGGGTTTGTAAGTAATCAACAAAAGTTGGGACACCTGTAGGAATTGTTAGCATCAACTTTCAAGGCTTAATTTACTTCCATTGCTGCAGAACAGCTGTAAGTTGTTAACCCATTATTTGTTCCCTGAAAAAGGCCTTTCTGTATAACTCTGAAATGTACATTATTTTTCAGTTTTTGGTAACCTAAACTTTTTTTGTAACCTCTGGCAGTTTACCGCTTACCTTTGTACCATTTCAGGTTATTCACTGGACTTGAACTGCTTAAATTTCAATAAAAACTGGAAAAATGGAGGTGTTCTAAAACTTTTGACCGGTAGTGTGTGTGTGTGTGTGTGTGTATATATATATATATATATATATATATATATATATAAATATATTTAGTCATAGACTTTAACAGCACAACAAAACAAAACAAAAACGTCTACTAATCTATGCTGGATACATTCAAGGCATTCATAGAGTTCATATTGTTCTACAAAGCATTCCTGGTTTAGGAAAGAAAGTAAATCTGTTTTGGCAGAAATTAAAGTTGTGATGCTAACGTCGCCCTTAGCAACTAAATTAAATGTGAAGGCCAGTCCAGACCAAAAGCACATCTTTAGTAGCAGGCAGTAGAATCTATTGTGTACCAATACAGCAACTTACTATTCTTTACGATAATGTGTAGGTTGATGTGATATTTTACATATAGAAAGCAGACATATGCATTAAATCTGATTATGTTAATAGCACATTTAAAGAAAAAGAAGCCCAGATTGTGCAAGACATTTTAAATGCCAGGTACCATGAAAAAACAGCAGGTAAAAAATCAAATAAATACATCTACATAAACCCCAATTAAAGTAAACCACATTAAATCAGTTCAGCTTTTATATAGCTTTTAAATAAACAACTAAGATACAGTAAATAAACCATCTGTTTATTTCAAAACTAAGTCACAGAAAGTGAAGGTACAACTGCCTGGTGCATAATATTTTAATTTGGCCTCAGACAGGTTAGTCATGTCACGTTTTCACAGATTTTTGGTAACCTAATCCTTTGTAAAAGACACCTACAGACCAACAGCTGGCCTATGCATTCCTTGTGTCTGATTTGGTGTGACTCAACTTAAAGAGACCTCTTCTCTGTTAAATAGAAAAAAAAAGTATTTTTCAGTGTAATTGTGCTGTGGCAAAATGTGCTTACATATTGGTAAACCTAATACTTATCTGATAACAATCAGCTATGACTGTGTGGTGATTAATCTCTGCTTCCAAGAACTTTAAGAAACCGGGTTCCATTACTCATGGCTTACTGTAGGTGGAAAGTGATATTTGCAGGGTTTATCATCTTAAATGTATCCTTGCTAATCATGTTTGTTCTTTGCCTTTTTTCTCATCATAATACTAAAAAGTGTACAGTTCAGATGTTTTCCAGTTCAATAACAGTGAATTGAAACCTATCAAATTCAATAAATGTTTTCCTATAAGGTATTTATTTGTATTGAAAGAACAGACCAATCATGATGTGCTAATTTAAAGAAATAATCAACGCTTGGAGTAAGTTAACACAATTCGCCCTGTATGAATATTGTCAAGGTTTCTGTTACAATCATCAATAATGTTATTCCTTTTCTGAACCCAGAAAAAGGGTCCAGTCGTATGGCAATGCCACTTTTTGAGGTCAAATGAAAAGCAAACTGTAGTAACTAGGTAAGATACTTGAAACGCATTACTGCCCATTCCTATAGGTGTGTCACATCAAGAGCTCATGTAATTCCACTGACAAGTGTCACCATCAAAGATCCTACAGCGATCCCACTGGGGATTTAGGTCTCTTTCATCAGCTCTTACCCCCTGCAGAGTGACATGAAGCAGCTGGCTGTGCCCCTAGTATGGGGTCTCTGCAACGGTAGCTGTAAGTGTCCTGTTCAGCAACAAGCTTACTAATTGTTACCCAGGTTAAAGCAATTGACCCTGTCCTGACAGTTACAGAAAAGGAGCTCAGAGTAGGAATGCCCTGTTCCGGGATCAATTACTAAAAAAAAGGTTTTAATGGAAATAAGGTCCTTACACTCAGTTTAAACTGGAGAAAGCTATCTGTGGACTGTCAACAAACACAGGCCACACACCACGTCTGGAAGGAAAACTGCTCAGCTGACAATGTATCAGTAGCTGGGGTTCCAATGTTACCTAAAATAAAAAATTAAAAATGGTTTGAAAAACTGTCATGATGCAAGTCGCATAGCCAGGTTGTTTGAGAAAAAAACACTGTTCATGCTGAGGTATATTTAAAAGGGCAATTTTAAATCACTGTTTTGAAATAGTTTTCTTTGTTTCCTTTACACTTACCTTGCTGTAATATTGAAGGAAAAATATAATGGATGACTAAACAATACACATTCTTTCTTTGGCATCTTGCCTATTTGTTAAGCAAAAGGAAAAGCATGCTTACAGATGTAGCGTTTGTCACTGATGGTAAATGGAATTTTTGTGCCTGGTTCCTGGCATTGTCAAACAATGCATGTCTTTAGCAAACAAAGGGTGTTTGCACTAGAGGCTGGCCTATCAAGTAGGCCAGACTTGTAAATAATTTCCCCAGAGGTGCTATTGCATTCTGTTGCTAACTTAAAAGACGTGCCTTGGCTAGTCAGACCCCTGCCTGCACTCGCAGTATCCTGTCTAACAGACTGACCTTCCATTCTCTTCTGCACTCCAGGTCTCTTTCTAAAAAAGGCCTACCACACAGGAAAGCCTTCAGTGGCGCCTGGCTAGAGAAAACAGCTTTGGGTCTAGGAAGCTTTAGAGCTACAAACATAAATCTTTATTTTCCTGTCGTTTAAATTGTTACATTTTTGTATACAGAAATAAGTTAGAAAGGGGAATCTGGTGGTAAAACTGCAGGTGCAAAATGTGCAACTGTACTTATGTATTAGAAGACAATTGACAAACGGTTGACACAATTTATATGGATTCATAAGGTACTGTGCTACTATACAATATTTTGATGAAATGTGAGGACATAGTAGACCATTAGTAGGAAAGGCTCAGTTTAATCTGTATTAATTATTGTAGACTACTTAGAATCTTCCAGCCAATCAGAGTGCCAGTTTTGGCCCAGTTGATGCCACCTGCTTTAAAAAAAACACACACACTTGATGAGGCATCTCTTAGAATTCCCTTCAACAGCAAAGTCAATTAAAAATAGTGACATCACAATCAGCAATGTATCTCAGTAACATAGTCCGATTTTCTTAATCAATCAATGAAAAGGACACTGGTCTTAATAAAAGTGTCTACTTGGCCCAATACAACAATGTTTTTCATCCCACTGTATAACCCTATATTAGTATCAGTGGCTATGTTTACAATTATTTTTGGCACCCATAATGGAACGTTATTTTTCTAGAAATTTGGTGTCATCATACCATCATCATACTTTTCTAGATTTGGGAAATGCACGTTCCAAGCGTGGAGTGCCTGGAGGGAGTAGGTTAGTGCCAGTTTGATTTAATTAACATTATTCAAAATGCATCACATTTAAGGGACACATTGAAGAATCATTATCTTACTGACACAGAAATAAACTTACTTATCTCCTGTAAGAAATGCTTAGCACACTTTGGAACAAATAATGAAAGGCACAATGTAACTTGGTACCAGAAAAAAATAAAATAAAATATGCCGACCAGGGAAAGGAAACAGAGCTACATCATCAGTGCTTCCCCACAACTGTCAAAAGTACATGGTTAGGAATTTCACAACAGACTTCTTTGAATAATCTCAAAACTGATTAATCATTTTTTATGAATATAAATTACAAATACAGGATAAAATTGAGCTCTACACAGCTTAGAACTGTTGCTGATAAAATCACTGAAATATCAGCAGCAAGTTGAAATGCATAGATTATTGAATAAAGCCTTAGCTTGTGGTCCTTTAGATCACAGCATCAAATCCCACTGTAGGAAAGTATTTTAACACAAAAGTACTTCTCTTATAATAATTACAGTCATCATATCATTTTTTAATCGTTGTATGCATTTGGTTTGGAGCTAAGAATCTTAGATATTTTTACCAGACATTAATTTGAAATTGATGCTATTGATGTTATTGATGCTGATCTGATGAGGGCTAACCACATTAAAACACATAGTAAGAGTATGTAGTTCAAATCATAAACTTCAAATTAATTAGCATTAGCATATTGGCACAACTGTTGCTCAAAGGGAATCTTACAAGAAACATTTAACACATAATTACAATAATTACATTTAACCACCTACAGAGATAGAGAAAAGCAAAAACGACAAGTAGAACGGTCCAGCTACACCAGTTATAAACCCAGTGGCCACAATTAGAAGTAAAATTGGAACATTTCTGTAATATCATTCCAAAATGCAATGCATGTTTAATTCATAAACCAGTTCTTATGATGCGTGACATCCCAAATATTAACATGGTGGCACTCAGAAAGCTGTAAACCCATGTCAAAATAAAAAAAGGACAGGGTCAAGTGAATTGTTTTAGAAATAGCATTACTATCATAGCATGCTACCCTTTTTGTTGTAAACAAAAAAATAGGTAGGTGTCTTAAGGCTAATTTGTGGGGGTTTATCAACTAGGTCGACAGCTATGCCTTTCATAACTCATTTTTGCGTTACCAGCTTTGAACCATCACACGTTATAAGCAATTCCCCCACATTTGCATATGTTTATTATAGACTGCTTGACTTTATACCATTATCTGTGGTGATGCAGATGAACTTGACCTAATTATTTAAAAGTGTCCTCACCAAGTCTTACAATAGCTAAGGAACTGTCTTGTTACTTGAAGCTTTGGAATCAGATTATGTCAACTGTGGATACTGCCTGGAATTGTGTGTTCTATCAGTTTTATGCCAAGATGGAGAATGACCTAATACGCACCTGTTTTAAAACATTATCCTCTAGTAAAAGCAAATGATAACACTTAGTGTGATCGATCACTTATAATCTGTGTTTATATATACTGTGCTTCTGTGCTTATATATGCAATACTTCTAACATTTGTAACAGTGTGTGTGTAAAATTCTGAAAATGACCATGTGTGACATTAACTCATAGAACACAAGATTCCAGGCAGTAACCCATTGTTTATATTGTTTATTACTCTACTAATTTCCTTTGTGTGGTTCCATAAAGATTTTTTAAACCTGACTAACTAGGTAACCAGATACAAGATCATGCAACAGTCCCTTGAGACAGGGGTTGTACTGACAGACTAGAGAATTACAAACCTGACTTCTATTTTATGTAAGCTTATGGAAACTATAATAAGATCCAAAATGGAAAATTACCTATATGGTAACAGTATCCTGGGAGACAGTCAGCATGGTTTTAGGAAAGGGTGATCGTGTCTAACTAACCTGCATTTTATTTTATTTTTTTGAAGATGCAACATTGACAATGGATAATTGCAAATCATATGACATGGTTTATTTAGATTTCCAGAAAGCTTTTGACAAAGTCCCATAGAAAAGATTAATTCTTAAACTGAACGCAGTAGGGATTCAAGGTAATACATGCACATGTATTAGGGAGTGGTTAACATGTACAAAACAGAAAGTACTGATTGGAGGAGAAACCTCAAAATGGAGTGAGGTTACCAGTGGAGTACCACAGGGATCAGTATTAGGTCCTCTGCTATTCCTAATCTACGTTACTGACTTAGATTCTGGTATAGTAAGCACACTTGTTAAATTTGCAGATGATACAAGGAGGAGTGGCAAACACCGTTGCAGCAGCAAAGGTCATTAAAAATGATCTAGACAGCATTCAGAACTGGGCAGACACATGGCAAATGACATTTAATAGAGAAAAGTGTAAGGAACTGCACGCAGGCAATATAAATTATAAAGTGCATTATAAATACCATATGGGAGACACTGAAATTGAAGAAGGACTCTATGAAAAATATCTAGGAGTTTATGTTGACTCAGAAATGTCTTCATCTAGACAGTGTGAGGAAGCTATAAAAAAAGGCCAACAAAATGCTCGGATTTATAGTAAAATGTGTTGAATTTAAATCAAGGGAAGTAATGTCAAAACTTTACAATGCATTAAAGTTCTGGTCACCTTGCTACAAAAAGGATATTGCTGCTCTAGAAGTGTGTTTAAAAGGCATGACATATGCAGATAGGCTTAAAGAAATGAATCTATTCAGTCTTGAACAAAGAAGACTACGCGGTGATCTGAATCAAGCATTCAAAATTCTAAAAGGTATTGACAATGTCGACCCAGGGGACTTTTTCGACCTGAAAAAAGAAACAAGGACAAGGGGTCACAAATGGAGATTTGATAAAGGGGCATTCAGAACAGAAAATAGGAGGCACTTTTTTTTACACAGAGAATTGTGGGAGTCTGGAACCAGCTCCCCAATAGTGTTGTTGAAGCTGACACCCTGGGATCCTTCAAAAAGCTTCTGGGATCAATAAGCTACTAACAACCAAATGAGCAAGATGGGCCGAATGGCCTCCTCATTTGTAACCTTTCTTATGTTCTAAAGAGCACGATGTCACAGTATTACAAGCCTTGCATACAAAGAATGCACTAGACAGCAATCTTAAAATACTGAGAGGTAGTCCTAAGACACCTACCTATTAAATATATTTTATAATTTTCTGTAAAACAAATGTCTTGCAAAAACGATATATTTTCAAAAAATCTAAATCAGCTAAAGCCATAGCAACAGCTGTCTGGATCTCTTATCTCAAAGATGGCACACACTATAAATCTGTCATCATGTACAACATATATATACCTTCATTGTTAATGCGAGAACTGAAATGCTATCACACTGTGGTCCTGCAAACAAACATAAGCACACCCACCCGTATCCAGGGAGAGGCTAGATTTAGTATTTTGGAAATTCGTTTGCACGACACGTCTGTCAGTGAGTAAGGTGAGGTGGGGTGTCTTTTAATGAAAATCTAGAATAGATAAGTTTCCATCACATCTGTCAGAGACCTCTCCTTTGTGTGGTTCCATAAAGATTTTTTAAACCTGACTAACTAGGTAATCATGCAACAGTCTCGAGACGGGTTGTACCGACAGACTGGAGAATTGCAAACATAATGCCGACCCACAAAAAGGGATTACCTTGTTAAATAGAAATTGTAGGCGCAAATAAATGACTAATGGCTTTGGAATGTAACAGCAATCAGTTAATGTAGAAGAAACAGTGTTAGTGAGGTCCATTGTAGAATAACATCCTGATTATTCAGCTAGTTTCTGGTGTACTAGCAGGATAGCTGTTTAATGATCAGCACAAGCTGAATGGCATATTTGAGATAAGGAAAAAAAAACAGCATCTTTTTTTTTCAGTTCAAAAGACAGGAAAAGTTTCTTAAAAATACTTTTTTTTAAATGAACATATAGTGCAAGGGGGGCAAAACTATTTTGCAGTTCATCATTTTAAGAATGAAATTTAACCCAAAAATAGGAAATAATTTATATAGCTTTCCTGTTTTTAAACCATACATCATGTTGTAGTCCATAAATAAGCAGTTTCAAGTAAAACATATTCCATCACAGTAAAGCTCTGAACATCCCACTACATGGTATGTGTTTTTATGCTTTATTTCAAACTACACTACCAATATAAACCCTTTGAATACTAGAACAGTACCTAAGTTTGTGAGGAGTAACACCACTGGTTAAAACATAGATGGGTACATGGAAGAATGGAAAATGGTTAGCTAATTGTTCAGGTTAAAACAAATGGATCGAAGCTTCGCTCGTTACAGTATTCCAGACTTGTAGGACTCGAGTCACATTTTTCGGGACTCGGACAGGCAGATATATTAGACTGATATAACGAAGGACTGATTGATAGCAAAAAAAAGAATGACAGAATAACTTAATAAAATTAACAAAACGCTGTGCAGCATCAACCTAGAAATGTGTCTGTGTGAACTTTATATTTTCATTCCATTATAAACCTACACAAAGGGGAAATATAATGTTTTTGTGTAAAAGAGAAAAGATAAATACATGATCTGAAATCAAATGAACTGAAGCACAATCTCGTAAATGCGTCATTGTATTACAGACTTAATAAAAGTGCAAATGCAATGAAAGTGAAACATAACATTTCTGTTTTGCAAAACAAATAATACAAATAATACTAAATTTACTATATAAGAACACAGTATATATACAGTTCCAGCAATGTCTAAATCAGATTGGCAGATTTTACCCAAATTGAAGTCAAAGTAGATGCTATAGTCAGAGGTGAAAGTAACTTTAATTTCTTACCTATATAGTGTTATTTTCAGGTACGGGTTAAAAAGTGGTACTCAGCGCACTGTGCTTGCTCAAGCATGCCTCAACAACTACCGCTAAGAAAGCAGGGAAGCGGCCATTCATATCTGGTACATTATGCTGTTTTCTTTTACATCATTTTTTTAAAAATTGAATTTATCATATTTTCCAGTCATTTACGTCATTTTTAATGTAATTTATCATATTTTTCCACCATTTAGAAAATAGTATACAAATATTTATCATATGCAATACATTGGGTCTTGTACATTTTTTTTTTACTTGTGCAACTTTGTGGTGGACTTCTCGTGAATTGTTTTTTTTTCTTTTTAGAGAAATTAATTGTCTGTTTCCAGTTTAAGTTTGCAAAAAAAATAATGTATAATTAATGGTAACTGTACCTCTTTTGACAATAGGAAACACGCATCAGATTGCAAGTGATTGCACCTGTACCAAAATCTGACAGCACACCACTTTCTGACATTACACAAGTCAAGTTTTGGTATGCATGCCACATTCTGACGATGTACCACTTTCTAACACTACACCGGCTCTATGGTCCAGATCACGGCTTCTAGTGAAAAACAACATCCACAAACTTGAACTTAAAGCTTATCTATAAACTTCAGGTACATTCAAACAATATTCCAATTCCAGTTCCAATTCCAAAGGAAAAGATAGTGACAGACAAGTTGAAAAGACATGCAAATAGAATAATCTAGCTAGAAAAATAAATCAAAAATCTTTTTTTTTTTTTGTAATTTTATTTTTTATTATGTGTGCATTTTTGCTGAGGGATCAGACAACGTCCATTAGGTAAACTGTTCCCCCACTACTACCACTAGTTGAATTAAAATTGATTATTTGAGTTTGCTTCAAGGACTTGGACTCAGACTCGAGACTCGGAATCGAATGATAGTGACTCGGACTTGGACACGGACTCTGATGACTTGGACTCGGACCCTGATGACTCGGACACGGACCCTGATGACTCGGACACGGACCCTGATGACTTGGACTCGGACCCTGATGACTCGGACACGGACCCTGATGACTCGGACACGGACCCTGATGACACAGACCCTGATGACTCGGACACGGTCCCTCATGACTCGGGCACGGACCCTGATGACTCGGACACGGACCCTGATGACTCAGACACGGACCCTGATGACACAGACCCTGATGACTCGGACTCGGACCCTGATGACTCGGACACAAACCCTGATGACTCGGACCCGGACCCTGATGACTCGGGCACGGTCCCTCATGACTCGGGCACGGACCCTGATGACTCGGGCACGGACCCGGATGACTCGGGCACGGACCCTGATGACTCGGACATGGACCCTGATGACTCGGACACGGAACCTGATGACTCGGACTCGGACCCTGATGACTCGGGCACGGACCCTGATGACTCGGACACGGACCCTGATGACTTGGACACGGACTCAGGCTCGAGGTTTGAGGACTCGGCTACAAGTCTGGAGCACCCTAGACCCAGTTTTTTTTTACATAAGACATCAAATGAATAAGCTGTTACATTAATCAGGATTTTGCATCATTTTATTGGTTTGTGTCTTATTAACAAGCAAACTGAAGAGGTACTGTTATTAATGTGCAGCCAGTGTCTAATGTAGATGTCATTTAACTTTTTGCTGCTAAATAAAATAGAAAAATAAAGGCTACAGAGTTTATTTAAGGTTGTTTAAATCACTGTCATTTTGGTACATTGGGAGAAATTGTAGTGCTAGATTTCAAATAGAGTTGATACTGTTTATCAGATTAACTGAGGTATACAAGCCTTCTAAAAGATGTAAAATATCTCTTCAGGCTTAATAAATAGGTATTAACATTTGCATATAAAAAAATAAAAAAACGTGGACTATGTATTTTAATGATATACAATGGCAATGGCTCTTGAAAATGCAATGGAGTTTATTCACTGCTTCAAACACTGAAGGTCCTGTTAAACTGCAATCTTGTTCTCCCATATTCTGCTAACCTCAAGGGGACTACATAATTCAACAAGGCTTTTACACTGTAGGTCATTCAATGTCAATCAGGAAGATGGGGTCAAAATGGGTTATCATGAATAAACTCCATATGATCCAGGGCTGAAAGAAATAAAGAAAAATACCATTCCAGTGGAACATCTAACTGCTTAAAACAATGACATTATTTTGAGACATAGTAATGAACAATGCCACTGTCTAGCCTGTCAGCCTGGAATGTGGCTGAAGTTACTTGCGTTTCCGAGAGAAAGACGACCTTATCTTGTTTTGACTTTCTTTTATGAGTGGAAGGAATTTTATAAGCCTGATAAGAAAACCAGGGAAGAGAATGGGTTAAACTTTTCTTGTGACTGTCTTTTTATTGTTATAATGGGATACACCTATTATTATTATTATTATTATTATTATTATTATTATTATTATTATTTATTTCTTAGCAGACGCCCTTATCCAGGGCGACTTACAATCGCAAGCAAATACAAATACATTCAAGTGTTACAATACAAGTAATACAATAAGAGCAAGAAATACAATAATTTTTTGTTCAAGTGTAACACCCCAATTCAATAATACAGCAGATAATAGTGATAGTTACATCAGGATATGATTAAGTACAAAATACTACAGGTTAAACACTTGGCAGATTACAATATTCTGAAGTACAGGATTAAATGCAGTAAAATAGGGGGCAGATAAGAGCAAAATAAAGCACATTTAAATGAAGGGTGATAGTGTCTCAGGATACAAACAGAGTTCTACAGGTGCTGTTTGAAGAGGTGAGTCTTAAGGAGGCGCCGGAATGTGGTCAGGGACTGGACAGTCCTGACATCTGTAGGAAGGTCGTTCCACCACTGCGGAGCAAGGGTGGAGAAGGAGCGGCCTCGGGAGGCAGGGGAGCGTAGCGGAGGTAGAGCCAGTCTTCTAGTGCAGGTGGAGCGAAGAGGTCGAGTGGGGGTGTAGGGAGAGATGAGGGTCTGCCTAGGTGACACATAACAATAATTGCAATACATACTGTATATACTGTACATATGAACCCACTATAAGAAGAATCTTTATGGTTTGGATTACAGGAATTTAGCCTTGGTGTATCTCTGTTCACCGCTAATAATGTCAACATATCTAGTGCCCAATTTACATAAAATGTAGATAAAAATAGGTTTTAGTAAAATATAGTAAATAAGATAACTATTTTATTGGATTCATCATTGATTACACCGTGTAACAAATTTTTGGTTCCTGGGTAGTAAGTGTTATTTCCTAATTGCTTATGCCTCAAAAGTATAGAAAATGGCTATTATTCCCCACAAACTTTGCTTTTGTGACCAGGACAGTGATATTTTGAAATTTACCTATTTTCCAGAACATTCCAGATAGATTCAGTGCTGAGTAAACTTCTAGAACTTTCTAGAACTTTCCAGTAATATAAATAGTAGTATAAATACAGGGGCCTTAAGCCCACCAGTTCAGTTTAGTTCCAGCTGCCTAAGTGGATACATATCTGCATTTTTCTGAGATGGCATCAAGGTCATAGGAGACTTCAAAATGGTGGCATTCCTGATGGGTCTCCAAGGGGGTTTTACCAAGTTTCCCTGCTATCTTTGCCTTTGGGACAGCAGGGACACCAAGGTGCACTACCACAGTCGGGACTGGCCACAGCGGACCGAATTCTCTGTGGGGAGGAACAACGTCAAGTGGGAGCCACTGGTGGACCCCCGGAAGGTGCTGATGCCACCACTGCACATCAAATTGGGCCTTATGAAACAATTTGTCAGAGCTCTAGATAAGGAGTCGGCAGCCTTCAAGTACCTTCAAGACTTCTTCCCTAAGCTGTCTGAGGCAAAGGTCAAAGCCGGTGTCTTCGTCGGACCACAGATAAAGAAGATCCTGGAGTGCAATGAATTCCCCAAGAAGCTCACTAGTAAGGAGAAAGCGACTTGGAACAGCTTTGTCGCAGTGGTTCGGGGCTTCCTGGGCAATAACAGGGCTGAAAACTAGGTGGAGCTGGTTGAGACTCTGGTGAAGAACTATGGCACAATGGGCTGTAGGATGTCCCTCAAAGTCCATATCCTTGATGCTCATCTTGATAAATTCAAGGAGAACATGGGAGAGTACTCGGAGGAGCAAGGCGAGCGCTTCCACCAGGATATACTGGACTTTGAACGCCGCTACCAAGGACAGTATAACGAGAACATGATGGGAGACTACATTTGGGGGCTGATTTGTGAAAGTGATTTACAGTATAATCGTAAATCTCGAAAAACTACTCACTTCTAAATCTTTTGTAGTCATTTTTGTATTACTTTAGTATAAATACATGTTAATTTGGATTCATATGTTGTTTTTTTCTGACATTATGTGAACGAAAAGACACAAATTCGCCCGTTTTCTCATTGGAAATAGGTAAATTTCAAAATATCACTGTCCTGGTCACAAAAGCAAAGTTTGTGGGGAATAATAGCCATTTTCTATACTTTTGAGGCATAATCAATTAGGAAATAACACTTACTACCCAGGAACAAAAATTGTGTTACATAGTGATTTGTCAGTAAAATGAAAATAGACTTTGATTCAAAGATTATGGCATAAATGTATTTTTACCTAAATACTTCTCCCAATTTAAAGTCAATGGAATTGGGATCCTTAATCTGCCAGGTACCAGTTTAAAGAAAAATGTACCACAGACTGCAAACCCATACAGCGTTTGGTTTATAAGTAATACACATGTTTGAAGGGTTCAGCATCTGGTTAAAATATTATTATTTATTTATTTTATTATTAATTTGAGCTTTATTGTTTCGTTTAAACGGCATACATTGCTGTGTAAATCATGAATAATCTTCTTTGATAAATGGATCTGAAGGTTTTTTTTTTCTGATTGACTAAAGTCCATCTTCTGTATGTCCACTTTTCAAAGAATCTTAACTAGGTCTGCCACAGACGGCTGTGTGAAGCAGGATTATAATAAATAGAAGCTGGACCACAACGAGAGTGTGTGCAGTATTTTGCCATTTTTTTATGTAACTTTTTCAGACAGTAGGTTTTTAAACCATTTTCCTATAATGCTCTAATGATTAATTATAAACTCACAACAAATACATTAATCTTGAAAAACAGGTTGCGAAATTCACATTAAATGTAAAATGTATTCATTTGTGATTTAGAGTTGAAAAAATGTTACCCGTCTCAAAGTGTCCAGGATTATAGGGCATGTAATTATGGTTAATATTGGGATCTATGTAGTTTAAAATTAATTAATTTAAAAAGATTATAAAAGAGAATTTAACCTTTACCTCTCTATGTCTAGTTGTTTAATCTTCACCCACAGTATTCAGTAGTTCATTTCACAAAACCACCGTACATACGATCCTTCCCAATAACGGCTGTATAGTTGATTATTCTTGTGTGGTCCCATCTGGTAGAAGCACAGCCTTGTGGCGTGCAGGGTGAGTCATACAGGGCAGGTTTGTGTCCTGGCTGTGCAAAGTGGTCGGTCTTTGCGGAGGATTCTGAAGGGACATCGCATTGGCTCTGGCGCTCCTGTGGGTTAGGGGAGGCAAAACCAGTGACTGTTTATCATCATCATGATACCGCAAACCTGCTGGCCAGTGCCCAGTGAGCTCAAAAACAGACACCTGCAGGGCTGGCCTGTGTCCTCCAATGGTCGGTAGCTCGCTCTCGAGTTCCTGGGTCTAGAGCAAGCAGGCTGCCTCGGGAGAAGCAGCAAGAACGGTGCCGGCATTGAAGTGGATGGCAGCATGTGGCTCCAGGATGATAGGATCTGCTGGAGCCCCGACCCATTCCAGACCCGGTGGGATGGCGGACTAGAGGACCTCTTCAGTGGCCTCAAGGACCATGGTTGGTGCCTTGCCTACAGGGAGTTCGGATATAAGGTGATATGCTGCCTCTTCCACCAGAGTGCCCAGCCCTACCACAACTGCTGGAGTGCCCTGTGCTGCTGCCAGCATCACAACTGCTGGAGTACCCGCTGCTCCCGTCTCCACCGCAAGAGGGAGAGGAGCAGGAGCTCCCCCTGCCTCCACCGCCTGAGAGAGGGAGGCAGGAGCTGCCCCCGCCTCCACTGCCAGAGAGAGAGGAGCAGGAGCTGCCCCCGCCTCCACCGCCAGAGGGAGAGGAGCAGGATCTGCATCTGCCTCCACTGCCAGAGGGTGGGGTGTGTCCGTGTGTGTGTTCATTACTCCTGTGCTTGCTACAATTTGTTAACGTGACATTATTCAGCAGGTTTCATTCAACTTTATGAAACAAAATTAGTTAATTCTAAAGAGTGATGCACAATGTTTGGCCATAGCTGTAGTACAAGATGATTTCTAGTATCTTCCCTATGATTAATGTCTACTGCATTATCTTATTTTTAAACAACATGATAATAAATCATGTAGCTACATTGTTAATGTTGTCCCAGAGGCGGCTCTCATTCTCTGATAGAAAACATTCTTTGTGCACGTTTTCAAGCTGTATCGCGTGCCTCTTTTTTGTAACATCAAGTACTCTAATGGCCTGCCGGGTTACACCCATGGTGTCTTGCCAAAGCGTCTAAAAAGATAACATTGTTTGTCCTATATTAAATAATAGCTAAATTCACTTTGGTGTTTCCTCTCAGTATAAAAAGTTGACAGTACTTTTTATAGTAGTGACCAAGTATTATTTAAAGAGCAACTTTGTGTATGAATAGATCAGAGTTTTCTTAACTAATGTATTCTTCATGTTGTTGTTTAGTACCCCCATGCCCTCGACATAGCTGGTGTTTCACAGACATACCCAGTTGCCACCAGAAGTTTAACTGAGGAATATTTTTTTCCATGGTGATACTGTAGGTTGACTACACTGGAGACTTCTTCATTGACAAGATCCACAGAGCAGATTTCAAGGCCCAGTTTTTTATTTTATGGATGCTACTGGTAGTCATTGGCATAGTCTCTTTGTCACATACAGCTAAATATCTAATGTAAGCAACTGCATTGGTACAACTCAGATCCATTGCAAATAAGGTAAGAGAAGGAAACAAAAAATAAACAAACAAAAATGGTCATTTTAGGCTATTTACTCTTTAAGCATTCTAGCAAGTAGCCCAAATAAGTGCTGTTAATAGTTCTCATTACAAGTAGGAGCACTGTAATGTTTTGGACTTTGCATTTCTCTGACAATGTGTCAAGGCACTGATTTTTTGAGACACCGGTAGGGTCTGAGCAAAAGGGGGCCAGGTCAGAGGTAATGCCGGCAATCAGCAGCAGTGTTGCCAGATCAGAGGTTTTCCCTCCAGATCTAAAGGTTAGAAATGGGCAGAGTTTTTTTTAAAAGGTACATTTGAAATTTTTGAGGATTTTCTAGAGGGTTTTGTTTCTGTAAGAAATCTTTTTTTTTCCGCCAAATAGATACAAATGCCTTATCTTTGGCATATCAAGCGCTGTAAAAAAAATAAATAAATGAAAATGTAATCTGAGAGATACTAAGTGGATTAAAAGGAGCCATAAATATCAGTGATGATATTTTTGTGTACGGAACATCTGCTGACGACCACAATGCAAACCTAAAAGCAATATTCACAAGAACACACTTGAATTCTTTGGAATGTATTCACAGATAGAGGGATGACCCTAAAAATGTTCAAGCAATCCAGGCACTAGATTCACCAGCAAGTCTGAATTTCGGAGTGTACTTGGCATGATTATGACATACTTGACATGAGGGGCAGCAGTGTGGAGTAGTGGTTAGGGCTCTGGACTCTTCACTGGAGGGTCATGGGTTCAATCCCAGGTGGGGGACACTGCTGCTGTACCCTTGAGCAAGGTACTTTACCTAGATTGCTCCAGTAAAAACCCAACTGTATAAATGGGTAATTGTATGTAAAAATAATGTTTAAAAAATAATGTAATTGTATGTAAAATAATGTGATATCTTGTAACAATTGTAAGTTGCCCTGGATAAGGGTGTCTACTAAGAAATAAATAAATAATAATGATTAATTTCTGCTCAAGATTTATCCCTAATTACACAACACTCAACTGCTGTACTGCATAGGAATGAACAGCAAAACAAGACAAAGCCCTCTACAAACTACGAGAAGCACTGGCCAATCGTGGAATCTTTTAATCTGAAAAGGGAGACAGAACTCCAGGTGGATGCAAACCCTGTAGGTCTAGCAACAATCCTATCACAAAGGGATCAGAGTAAGCAAGTGAGACATGTGGTGGCATTTGGAAGCCAAGCCTGGACACTGGTGGAACAAAGGTACTTGCAAACTGAAATAGAAACTCTAGCTGTTGTCTGGGCATGTGAACATTTTCACATTTACGTGTATGGACGACCACCATATACACCGACCATACGTTCACCATATACACCGACCACAAACCTCTGATTACCATCTACAGTGATCCAAAGTCTAAACCACCGGCACAAAAAGATGGACTCTAAGACTTCAACCTTATGACATGACAATCTTATACAGGCCAGGAAGTGATAGCCCATACTTACCATATGTCACAGCAACCTGTTAAGCAGACAAATACAACATAACGTGAAGAAAAGGTTGTAGAAAAAATTATCAGCTACAATGCCATGCATGCTACACCAATAGCAATGACATTTGGGGACATCAAAAAAGCAACAAGCACAACCCCACTTTAGAAGCAGTAGCAATAGTTGTACAATCTGGGTAGTGGTTACTTGCAGGCACCAACACTCAAGTTGATGTAACAGCATACGATGGGTATGAATGAGTCAAAGCAGTGCTAACTGTTGATCCACAAAGAAAATGCACACACGGCAGCAGGTTAGTAATACCACAGAAGCTCCAAGTACTAGCCGTTGATCTAGCACATGAAGGTCACAAGGAGCGAGTAAAAGCCAAAGCATTTCTAAGAAAATGTGTGATTCCCTGGAACTAACATGCTAGTTGAGAGGAGAGTGCAGGACTATATTACCTGCCAATCAGCTACTCCTGTGTTGAAACAAGAACCCCATTCAGATGTCTCCACTGCCATCTTGCCCATGGAAAGAACTCAGTAAGAATTGCTATACCCAAATTGGGCAAAATATTCTCAGAATTTGGAACCCCAGAAGTCCTAAAGTCAGGCAACGTACCATCGTTTATAGCCAAGACTTGGGATTTCATCACTGCAAAATAACACCATATTGGATGAGAGCAGATGGAGAGATGGAGAGATTTATGAAGAACATCAAGAAAACCATTAACGCTGCAAGTGTGGAATAGAAGAACTGGAGACACGAGATGTACAGATTTCTCAGAAACTACAGAGCAATGCCTCATAGCACTACAGTGTTGTTTTCAAGATCACTCAGGATGAAACTTCCTGAGTTACCCAAGTCATCTGAACAACATGAAGTAAGAAGACATGAGGAACTAGCCAAAGCTAAGATGAAAGCTTATGCAGACAAGAAAACATACATCAAGTCGTTAGATCTGTCCGTTGGGGATAAAGTCTGCATTAAAGCATCCAGAGATGGGAAAGAAGGAGTTATACTGTGATAGCTAAGAGAGGATCTATGATAACTGCTTGAAAAGGCGACTACATGATCACTAGAAACTCAATATTCTTTAAGAGTATCCAGAGATACAGATACCTTGACCTTGGCTGAAGAGAATATACACATTGATGCAGAAACTTCAACACCTGAAGTGCCAATGCTAGTAAACACTCAGGAAACTGGCATTGAGGCACCTGGAGTACCTCATGTGGAGCTGGCACCACGATATCTCTGACAATGAATCAGCCACAGGGAATGAGCAAAACGTGGCCTGTTTAGAGGTAATACAGGCAGTTAAGAGTGTAACTTGCAGTATGGTTGTGCTAAATCAGGGGTGGGCAATTCCGGTCCTGGAGGGCCGGTGTCCCTCCTGGCTTTTGTTGCAACTTTGCCCTGAATTACTTAATTGGACCAATTATTACCAATTATTGGTCTAATTAAGTAATTTAGAGCACAGTTGGAACAAAAGCCAGGAGGGACACCGGCCCTCCAGGACCAGAATTGCCCACCCTTGTGCTAAATAAAGGTTCAGGTTTCAGCTAACTTTTAAGTGTTTAAATTTTAGCTCTTTGAGCTAAATATATATATATATATATATATATATATATATATATATATATATATATATATATATATATATATATAATCACAGCTACTTAAAAATAACACTGAAAGAATGAAATGCAGGAAATTGAATCTGCCTTACTTAATGGCTTATCATCACAGATATCATAGTCATTAGTGGGGTGATAAGAACATGTTGCACTCTCTGCTGGTCAAATGAGGATAACTCGTCCGCTGCAGTTACTTATCAGTTTGGTGCATTCCCAAGAAAGCAAACTGCTTCCCTCTTAAACACAAGTTAACAAAAAAGAATGCTGGTAATATCATTGGCAAGACAGAAAAGTAACGTAAGTTTATCTTATAGAAACTAATTGTCAGTTACTAGGATGCCATAACCTACCTTAAGAACCATTACATTATATCTATATTGTAATTTTTCATGTTGGTGAGACCAAAGCATAATTTGGCGTTATGTTAGTGGCCATTAGTATCTGGCAGCTGAGAACAGGTCAAAAACAAAATGTTCCTTCCAGCTGCTCCATCGACACAAAGGAACATTTGGATTTCATTGCTTCAAAACAAATATACTCTCCCAGTGGTTTGTACAGCAACCCCCATAATCTTATCTCCAAGCATAAGGGAAAATTCATGTCAAATGAAGAAATATTTCTGGTAATCATAATTATTTTTCCAAAGGTAATAACTGCGTCTAATTAATAAATAAACATAGTGGTGAGTTGTACTGCCAGTTTTTAGTTTGATACAATACCAATATTTGTTAACCTTAACCCCTGACTGACTACAGAGGTAGACTTCCTGCAGAAGAGGCCTTGGTTGGAATGGCTTTTTATACTCGGTGTGAGGAGTCCAAAAGCAGAAACAAATTTGTTCTTAAGTAAAACATGTTTTTGTATAATTTCGAGATAGAGACCACAAAAGCATCACTTAATTAACAATCTCTTTTTTAAAATGTGATGATTGTGTATTACATAGGTAGTGCGAATAGGATATTAGTTTGCTCTTTAGCTGATCTAGTTTTTCCACATGTTCATCAGTGTTATATAATGATTACTTTGGTTGCTGTTAATACCTTTTTTTCCACAAGGGGGAACCAAAGATAGCTGAATCTACCACCATACTGCTTTTTGTACAGTATTTGTGCAGTTAGATTTTTGCTCATGCCAAACAGTTGTCAGATATATTTAGATATATTCCAGATATCTTATTTTATACATTGATACTGTATATCATGTCTATTTATTTTTTTCATGTGGGCATGATCTGTTGTATCATTACTGTTTACAGATAAGACATGTAATACAATAACATTCTCGCAAGATCTCTTAACAGATCTGCAGTTAGGAGTCCCTGACCTTCCCTGCCTGATTCACACCTGATTAGAGAGGTTCATGTTTTGTTCCTTTGGTCCAATTCAATGTACTTTCTTAATAAACGTAGGAACCATTGAGATTATCAGTTTACAAGAGGTTATAACCACAGTGGAATCAGTTATAAAACACATATTGAGAGTAATAAAAACAGTATGTATTATTGTGACAAAAGGAGAAACAAACTTGAGAGCGTTTAGAAGAACTTGAAGGATGTTATAAAACTCCATATAACAAATCTGGTCATGCTTTATTTACGGAGTTAACATTGAACTAATAGCTTACTAACATATTAACAAACATGTTTCATTTTTTGTTACTGTATTTAGTTCAAGGAATACTTAATACCATCTAAATGCACCTAATATATTTTTATATGTTTATTTTCCCATGTATATGTGTTTTTAATCATCATTTATGATAGTTTCTGCAACAGCATACAATAGTTTACTTTATTTGTGCCGTCTCTGTGCATGCCTAAGAAAGGTGAAATTTATTTAACAAGGTCATTATAATAATGACCACCAGGGGGTGTACATCAGTAATTTTTCCCCCTTAAAACAGTGGGTTTGTTAAAGAATTACAATCGAAAACCTTATCACACCCCAAGTATGCACCCCCAGTGCTCATTTTTATACTAACCACCTTGCACAAGTTTGCTCAGAGACAGGTCAAATGTGCTAGGGTCATTAATAGCATACCAAATAGCCATTAAAGCAGAAACAACACATAAACAGATACAAATATATACCTTTTACAAATTTAGAGGATAAGTATTCTTTTTTTTAATTAATAGTAGTTTACCATAAAATGGATGCATATTGTAGTCCATGTTTGCAAGCAGGTGTTCTCACTTACTTGATGCTTATCCAGAAACTGATGTAATATGAGAAGGTGTAGAAAAGCATGTTGGCCCATACAGGTTTCAGTTTTGTAACATTTATAGTAGGGTTGTCATCAATACAGGTGGGACAGCTGTATGTCAAGTTCTTTGCACACACACACACGCACACATGCACACACACACACACACACACACACACACAGATACACACACACACACTTTATAACTTCTTATTAGAACTACAAATGACTGTGCTTCCAGCAGGCACTGTACTTAACTGTATGTCTGTTTTATATTACTGTTGCTCTTTTTGGAACATGCTTTCCAGTGGAGATGTTTACACTTCCATGTTATTATTATTATTATTATTTATTTCTTAGCAGACGCCCTTATCCAGGGCGACTTATATTTGTTACAAGATATCACATTATTTTTACATACAATTACATTATTTTTTTCACATTATTTTTACATACAATTACCCATTTATACAGTTGGGTTTTTACTGGAGCAATCTAGGTAAAAGATTGTTGCAAATCAGTCGTTGCAAATCAGTCGTCTAATATGAGAATACACTGTGAGCTACACTGTCTGGACAAGTGAGACCAATGCGAAATAGCAATTTCAACTACTTGTTCCTCTTCAAAGTCGCCCCTGGTCAATGATTACTGTTTTTGTGTCAGTTTGTAAGCTGCTTTTTTTTTTTTTTATTTTATTTTTTTTTACAGTGCAATGTATGAGAGGTGCTGATTCTTTGTTATTCATCATCTTTATAATGCCCTTTCTGGGAAAGCTGCTTGTTGGAATGGAGTCATGTATCCATATTATTGGAATACACACACAGCCATTTCTGTTAAGGTCTACATTCCACAAAAACATTCTGAGATAAAGACTGGTGGTCAATAGGATATTTAAGGTCCTGCTTCATTGTTATACAAAGGCTGTTTTCTATTTAATGTCGTTATTCTGACTGCATAGAGAAGCTACAGCTCACTTCCAGTCCAGATGGCCAAATCATTGTTCCTCGAAAATTACAGGCCGGACAGAGATTGAAACATAATGGTGTATTATCACATCCACCAAGCTGGGCCATGTTTTCACTCAGCACAGGAACATACTAATCAGGGACGCATGCTGAGGCACTGAGTGGGGAGGTCAAATCCATTTGGAGGAATGGGTTTAATCTTTATTAGATAACAAAAACAGGAACTGGTGTACAAGAGTCAGCTGTGGCCGGCAATGTCACGCTGTCTTTCGGAACAGTCTGTTTAACCCAAACTTCTGTTGTTTGTTGTGTTAGGTATGGTTTGATTATTTGAATTATAATCAGAAACAAAAATACAAGATAACAGGGGTTACATGACAGGAACCACAAAGTTTACAGAGCAGCAATATTTTCTGTCTCCTTAAAAACTTGCAAAAAAAGTCACGGCAATGTAATTCCACTGTCTATAGTTTGCTATGAAGAGGTTGTCAAATCTGCAGACAGTGAAGTTACTGTGCTGTGACTTCATAACCACTTTAAAAATATATATCTTCATAGCACTACATATCACAGTATATCTGTGCATTATCCTTCATAACCACTTTAAAAAACAACGTAACGTAGCGATCCGTGCATCTATGTAATTGTGTCTTGTGTACTGTACTGTAATTCCCATTGTATTGTCTTCCTTTCCCCCTCTCTGTGCTGGTTGACTGTCTGTACCCATTAGCTGTTGTTTGTCTGTGCCCATTGGTCCTGGTGTGCGGCTGAGGACCAACGGGATGTGTATAAGCTCCGGTACCCGATTAGAATAAAGAGGTGGAGCTACGTTATAAAAGGGCACTGCACCGCCAATTGTGTGTGTGTGTTCTGAAAGCTGGTTACTGTTCTAGGATTGCGGTGAAGCAGACGGAGCAGTGGTCCCTGAGTAATTAAAGCAATTGAACTTGAATCAACGTGTTGTCTCCTTCCTTCCTGCCTGCCTGCGAAACGCTACACTGGCATTAGAAGTGGGATACAGACTGGAACACCCGAGTGTCAAGCAGGAGCGGCTAGGAGAAGGAGAGACGAGCAGCGAGATGGAACGACTGACCCAGCGCCTCCGGGATCTCGACATGGAGATGGAACAAGTTGAGGAACGGCGGTCACCGGCAGCAGAGCACATGGAGCCAAGCAAGACCGGGGGCTGATCAATTATTATTATTATTATTTGTTTATTTAGTAGACGCCTTTATCCAAGGCGACTTATAGAGACTAGGGTGTGTGAGCTATGCATCAGCTGCAGAGTCACTTACAACTACGTCTCACCCGAAAGACGGAGCACAAGGAGGTTAAGTGACTTGCTCAGGGTCACACAAGGAGTCAGTGGCTGAGGTGGGATTTGAACCGGGGACCTCCAGGTTACAAGCACTTTTCTTTAACCACTGGACCACACAGCCTCCTATCATATGGCCAATCAGACGGCGATGGCAGTGCTCCAGGACAGCTTTGACGAGCTGGGAGGCCTTCCATGCGCAGCTGTCCATGCTGATTAAGCTGTGCAAGTGGAGCGAAGACGACAAGGCACAACAGCTGACGGCAGTGCTGAGAGAGGAGGCTCAGATGGTGCTGCTAAACCTGGCCGAAGAAGAGATGGGCAACTACCACAACTTGGTGGCCACCCTCCAATGACGGTTTGGCAGTATAGGGGAACCAGAGCTGCTGCAAGCCAGGTTCCGCAGGCGAGCATGAACAGCAGGGGAGTCTCTGGCTCGATTAGCCACAGACCTGGAGAGGGCAGCCCGGCGGGCATACGCGGACGCTGCCGCCCAAGAGCAAGAGGAGCAAGCCCAGTTCCAGTTCGTGGAAGCCATGGCACCGGGCGAACTCCGCAAGTGTCTACGCACTGCCAAACCAAGAGGCACAGATGGTAGCGGACACACTCACCGGCAGGTTCTTCTCCTGGTTTGGGATCCAACAAGAGCTCCACTGTGACCAGGGCCACAACTTTGAAAGCAAGGTCTTCAGCAACATCTGCAAGCGGTTGGGGATCAGTAAGACCTGCACCACCCCTCTTCACCCACAAAGCAATGGGTTGGTAGAGCGTTTCAACCACACGCTACGTTATGGAGCTACGTTATGGAGCTACGTTATAAAAAGGTGCTGCGCCACCAATTATGTGTGTCTTCTGAAAGCTGGTTACTGTTCCAGGATTTCAGTGAAGCAAACGGAGCAGTGGTCTCTGAGTAATTAAAGCAATTGAACTTGAATCAAGTGCGTTGTCTCTTTCCTCCTGCGAAACGCTACAATAACATGCATACAGTATAAGTAGAGTAACATGTCTTTACATTTGTTACAAAACTAATGTACTATAATTGTACAGTGACTATATAATATATATACAGAGAGAGAGAGATACCAGCTGAGTAAAAATATACATATTGTTTTGAACATATATTACCATATTATAAAGCATATTTACAATGTGTGTACTATAGTGTTTTTTTTTTTTTTTTTTTACATATTTCTATATCCATAAATAAATATGACAATTTTGTTCCTGCATAAGGGTGATTATCTACAATGAATTCTCCTACACAAACCTCTTTGGAATAACAAAAGTAGGAGCCTTACTGACATTTATCCATGTGGGAGATTTTTTTTTTTTTTTTTGATGGGTATAAGCTATGTTTAAAAGTGAAAATGGAGAGTGAGTCATCCTGCCTACTTTGGATATAAATAACTCTGTAGCCTAATGTTTTGCATTCCTTAGTGTTTTTAGTTTAAATTACATAACATGGTGTATAACTATATTCAAATGTAAGATTAAAAAACATTACCTATTCCGATTTTTTTTTTTTTTTTTTTGTACTCCAATTAGATGCAGCATTATTTGTTCCAGTCGAGGGTCTTACTTTTTCCAAAAAAGTTCATCCGGGAGTGAATAAAATTCAGTACGTGTACAGAGGAGTAAACTCACAGTGAGTTGGTTGCTTTAATTAGGACTTGGACCCAAAGTTTCCTGTGTTCAGACCCCCAGACCAAACTGTCTTCCAGGTGTATTCAAAATGTACATTCCTGGTATCTGTATTCCACCCATTTAATGTTAAAAATGACTTTTACAAAATATAGTAGTCCTTTATTATTCACATTATCTCCAAGTTCCCAGTTTGAAACAGAAAATCCGCAAACACCCCACTGCTTTAACATAAATGCAACGTGATTGAAACGTGAATAAGCTATTAAAATGGGTGAGTGGAAAGGACACTCCATGTTTTATTTAAGTGATTATATTATTCAGTTCTTGCAAAAGCAGCCTATTCAGGACGGTCAGCCTTGATAATGAGCCACCTTTGAATTGTATTGTTTTCGTGACAAAACAGAATTCAGTATTACAGACTATTTGTGTCACACTGCACTAAGATAAGAGGGTTTTAATTATTTATCAACATGTTAATGTGTTTGAATTGCCCCTTAGTTGTATATGCAGGTTTGTTTTTGAACTTAATCAATTTATGATCTAAGGGAAAGACATCAAAACAGTACCACCTGCCTCTCAAGGCAATGATTTTCTAACAAAACGTGTTTCAGGAAGGGTTACTGTATATGGCAATAATGGGTTCATATTCCCTGTGTATTTGATTTCCTTCATTAAAAATATCAGAGGTTCAGTAAAAAAAATAAGTGCAAAGGCAAATGAAAAGTATAAAACAGTTTGCAACTTAGTAGGAGGTAGGAGCCGTTTATATTTAGCAGTTTCATGCCAGTTTTGTTTCATAAATAATGTGTTTTTTTTTCTTTTTTTTTTTTTAGAACATATATTTAAGACCATAACAAATTCCTAAGTAGTTAAATGCAGCTTTTTATATCACAATTCATATAAAAATGGTCATTTTCATAACAAATTAAGCCAATATGAAGTGTGTGCTAAACAGCTTCAATACTCTGGTGAAGGCTGGTTTAAACTAGTTCTGTTTCATAATGCTTTTATTTAAAACACACATACCTTACATTGAATGCACAGCAAATATATACATGGTCTGACAGTCATTTAGAGACATGTGTTTTCTGAAAGGCAGCAGTTGCTATATATATAGTGCATTCTTGCTAGAGGTGCAGTCAAGCAGAAAACACAATTGGCCAATTTGTATGATATTATGTAAAAGTCTGAGACCTGACTCCTCAAGCTACCCATGTTGCATTGACAGGTGGGGGGCATGAACTCTAATTTACATTTTTGTTTTCAACAACAGATGGCGCTAGAGTGTTTGAATTTCTGATTGCTGTCATGGTGCAACTTCAAAAACCTCCTCGGAAGCTTGTTTTGATTTTTTGAATTATATTGAATAAAGATATACCATTGACGTCTATAATTGCTGACTTCCTATGTTAAAATGTATGCACTGTACCCCAAGTTGTTACTATAGAACCATAGACAAAGTAATTCGCCTCATGAGAAAATTAACCAGATTTAAGTTTCAAAGAAGTTACCAGCGAATCTAAATTGATACCTGGAATATCTGATTGATACCCTGTGGTTTCAAATAGTCAATCATCTGTTATTAAAACGCTCCATCTTTATTTTGTACCCATGTGCATAACTATAGTCTTTCTGAGTGTTTGCCACTACTGTGTGTGTGTTGTATTGTTCTTATTTTGTTCCTAGCCAGCCAATGGGCTCTTGTATGTTGTTATATAAGCCGTGGTAACAATCCCTGGTAACCTCGTAGTCATTATTGCATATTGTAATTGGTCTGGATCTGGTGTTTGGAGGAGAACTTTTTCTTTTCTTTTTAAACTATGCAGAATCTATTCACCAAATTCTTCAACACTGGGTCTTGGACCAAGAACTTGAAGTCCTCAGGAGAAGAAGTTGAAACAATTTGAGTGCCGAGTGCCAGGACACTAAAGTGCAGGGGTCCGGAAGTGCCTGAGGGGCCTGCAGTGTTCTGGTACACTGCCGTGAGTGGCATGTACTGCACTAAACAGGCTGTTCTCAGTGTGCCAGACATTAAACTGTTTTATTGTAGTCTACTGCAGTTTTGAGTCAACTGCAGTTCCCTTGCCTTTCAGGCTGAAAGCTAGCTTGCCGCTATCATGGAAACAGTGACTCCTGATTCAGCCTTTTTCTTTCAATCTTTCTTCAGCAACCTGCATGCGCTCGCGTTGCAAGCTGCTGCTTTTCTATCTGTGGTACGTGAGTCGACTGCCTGTGCAGTATTGATTTAAAGGAATGAGTGTTGTTGTCTTTTCCAGCCTTCACTCGTGTGGGTGCACGTCCTCCACCAGGGCTAGGCTTCGCCATACCCCCGCTGTCGAGCAACTAAGCTAGCTGCCATGTGGCAGTTTAAATATATATAAACGTATTCTTGTTTCACAGGAGAAGGAAGTAAGATACTGTAGATATCTGTAGTATTTTGTATTTAATTATATCCTGATGTTACTATCACTGACACTGTTATCTGCTCCGTTATTGAATTGTATTTTGTCATATACTTGTACTTGCTAGAACCGAAGTGATTGTATTTTATCTTGCTCTTAATTATATTAATACTTGTACTGTGATTCTTGAAATGTATTTTTGTTTACAACTGTAAGTCGCCCTGGATAAGGGTGTCTGCTAAGAAATAAATAATAATAATAATAATAATAATAAACATATGTACTGTATATATTTGTTATTGTTGTTGACTAAATACTCTTGCTGGCACGTCTGCAGTGCAGTATTCCCGCTTGCCTAAAAAAAAAAAAACAGCAGGCCTTGTCCTCCATGGGCTGTATTTTTACTAGACCCGCTGTAGAGTAGACCTCACCGGTTGCCTCGGCCCGCCCACCTCGGCCCATCCACCTCGGTGTGTGCTCCCCAGTAGTATTGTTTGTATTGTTTTTATTGTGTTGTACTCCGTCCACAGATTCGCCCATCGTGGCTTTGGCCTGTGTGTCACCTGGTATACGCTACACGCTGACCAGGTGTGTGACTACAAATGGTTAGGGTGGTCCAGGTGCCCACGGCCCCGCTGGGCGACCTGAGCCCCTCTGGAAGGCAAAGGGAATGCAGGGTGCGCTGCGTCTGCGTAACAGCGTTTCAGGAGGCAATTTCAAGGCTGTCACCCTAGGCAGCTGCCTCAGGATACTCTGCCCCAACCTCAGCAGCCCCAGTAGGGACCCCTAAGGCGTGCAGCCTCAGACTAATCTGTTCTGCGCACACCAGCTGCAATACTGGTGCGCTTGCATCTCAGACACCTGGGTGCTCGCTACCGTGCACAACAGTTACGCGCTGCAGTTCTGTCTGGGACCACCTCCCTTTCGAGCAGTCACGCACACATCTGTGACGGACCGTCTTCAGATCTCGTTACTCCAGAAGAAAGTGGCTGCCTTGCTGTGCAAGCGAGCCATTCATCTCGTAGACCCCACCTCCAGCGGAGAGGGTTTCTACTTGAGATATTTTCTGGTACCCAAGAATGACGCCGGCTTTCACCCTATCCTAGACCTGAGATTCCTCAACAAGTTCTTGAAGGAGAGGAGGTTCCAAATGTTCCAAATGTTGACTCACCGTCACATTCTCCAGTCAGCCCGGCCGGGGCGACTGGTTTACCACCGTGGACTTATGGGACGCGTATTTTCACATTCCCATTCATCCAGAGCACATGAAGTACCTTTGCTTCGCCTTTCAGGGAAGCGTTTACGAGTTGTCCGTGCTGCCGTTCGGCCTCTCCCTAGCTCCTCGTACGCTCTCAAAGTGCGTGGACACTATCCTGGTCCCCTTGCGGTTGCAGGAGATCATAGTACTAAACTATCTCGACGACTGGCTGATTTTCTCTCAGTCACGAGAGGGAGCAGTGGCCCACACGGCTAGGCCTCACCATCAATGATGTGAAGAGTCAGCTTATACCGGTGCAGTGCATGACATAGTTGTGGCTCGGGCTGGACTCCAGTACGATGCGCGCATACCTGTCAGACAACAGAGTAGCAGCTATTCAGGGTTGCCTCTCCCTGTTTCAACAGGGATCGCAGGTCCTTCTGGTGTGGTACCAAAGACTGTTGGGTCTGATGGCTGCAGCTGTATAAGCCATCAAGCTGGGTTTATTACGCATGCGCCCGCTCCAAGCGTGGCTCAATGTGCTCCATTTATACCCCAAGCACAACAGACATCATCGGCTGACAGTGTCTCACACGTGCTCCGCGGCCCTGCGACGATGGAGGATGCCCTCTCAACTGCGTGAGGATGGGAGTGGTGTTAACTCGTCAAGTGGTGATGACGGACCCCTCCATCTTGGGTTGGGGAGCGACCTGGGAAGGCAGAGGAATCCGCGGCACCTGGTCAGCCCTGCACATATATATACTGGAGCTGCAGGCTGTTTTCCTGGCTCTCCAGAAACTTTCTTCCTGTGTTGCGAGCAACACATGTGCTGGTCCAAAAGGACAACACATCAGTGGTGGTGTATGTCAACCACCAGGGTGGTCCCTATGGGTGACGCATCTTCCTGGAGTGGCGAACTGGGCAGCAGACCTCCTGTCGAGGGAAGGTGTGCATCCGTCAGAGTGGCGACTCCACCCGCAGGTGGTGGAGCGTATTTGGGAACGGTTTGGGAAGCGCAGGTTGATCTCTTTGCCTCGGCAGAGACGACACATTGCCCCCTGTGGTATTCCCTCCACCGCTTAGGCGGTCCCCTCGGCGTCAACACCCTAGCCCAGGATGCTCCTTTACGCATTCCCACCAGTACCGTTGCTCCCGGCCGGCTGGTTAGAGAAAGTGGTAGTTCTCCTAGTGGCCCAGGAGAATCTGGTTCTTGACCCTTTGCCAGCTCATACAAGTCCAGCCCTGGGAGATCCCGCTTCACCTGGATCTCCTCAGTCAGGTGAGAAGCACTCTCTGGCATCCAGAACCGGGCAGGTTCCAATTATGGGTCTGGCCCCTGAACGGGACCGCTGGATGGCCCTAGGATAATCAGACGCGGTTGTGGGTACTTTGCAGAGTGCTAGGGCAGACTCTACTAGGTCGCTGTACGCCTGTAAGTGGAAGCATTTTCAGAATTGGTGCCTGACTAGAAGTCATGACCCAGTGTCTTATTTTGCAGTTTTCACATGCTCTTCCTATGCTAATAGTATGCATTTCCCAAAGTTTATCATAGTTTGCCATTTTTAAAATATTTTTACCATCCCTCTCTTGGCTTTAAGAGTTAATATGATTGTTGGGCAGTGCTGCTTTAAAGTAACTGTAATATATCTGAGGACAGAAAGTTTATTTCCATTTATAATAACAAATCAATCTAAATGATTTCTCTAGACTAAGAAATGTTTTGCAGTTTCAGTACTTACATTAAAGCACAAGGTCATTATCCTGCAGCTGGCTGTGAGAAGATACTGCACATGAAATACCTGGTAGGGCAATCGGCTCAGTTGCTTAACAAAATGGCTTAGAGTTCATGGGCAGTGTAACAAACAGAAATATCAAGGATTACAAATTAAAAACCAGTCTGAAAGGTATTAGCACACAGAGTGTCTCTACATCTCTACAGATTGATACTAATGCAAAATGTGTAGTTAAGGAGTTGCATCTGGAAAACATTAAGAACCACACTGTTTTGAGGGAAACCAAAACATTTTAATCAATATACATCTATTTTATGAATCACGTTAGAGGGTGAATCCACTGAGCTCTGTAAGAAAATGCTATTTTACTATCTCTAGAAGCTGTGATACCATTTCAGCTATTAGCCTATGGCATACTGTCGCTTGTCTGCATTGCTGTAAGCCCTGGGGCTAGTTTTTGCATGCAAGTGAAATGCAGTACAATTTATCAGTTGCCTCAACCTTGTGTGGGCGATCAATCTCCAGAGATGAGTTATTCTAGTTGATCAGAACTTACCCCAAGTCTGACATCAAGGCTAGAGCCTATGTGCTGAAGTTCACAGCTATCACAGCACATCAACATTCATGTCTCTTGTGTCATCCGTGGCAGGAAAGTTCAGACATTTGCACAAATGTTAAGTGATTAAAATAACTCTTGTTAGGAGGATAAAAGAGACTTTCCAAGCAAACACTTTATTTCTTTGGGTTTCACCTGTCAGCAGACAGTAAAATGTAGGTCATATACCAACAGGCCAATGAATGTTTCAAACTAATATTAAACAAATAGAATGGATTTGTCAGGTACAATCCAAAGTGGAGACATTAATGAAAAAAGCTCTTCAAAGGCAATGAGGTTTAAGAACAATAGCAATGGTACCATTCTGCAATGGTAAATAGTACCAAACTGCAGTACCATGGTACAAAAACAAGACCAATGCTACAGTATCTGTATCATGTAGGAGGGTGTAACAGGGAGAGTGTCCCGTCACTGGCTTCTCGGGTGCATGCCTGTACTTGCAGGAGTCGGACGCTTCGCCTGTGACGTGCTGCTAGTGAGTTTTGTTTACAGGGGATCGTAGCTGAAGATTGGTCGCTGTGATTCCTTAACCAGTTGGTGGGCGTGTCCCGACGGAGCGTCTCGCTATAAAAAGGGAGCACCCAAACACATCTCTCTGCTTCGTCCAGGGCGCCTTCAACGTGGGGAGTTGTATGTATTGTGCATAGGACAGGGTTGAGTTTCGGGATTTTAATCCCGGCAAGTGTAGCGAGTTAGAGGTGGGTTTTTACAGTAGGAGCGCATTGGTGTATTGACAGCTACCTTTTATAGGTGTGGTTTCTTTGTTTTCTAGAATTTTACACTACCGGTTGATTAACATTGCTGGTATTGACTGTGGTTTTTGATTTTGCTTGTGCACTGCTGTAAATAGAACTGGGCTCCTGAGCGGCATTTGCAAAGAAAGCCAACTGTTATCACAGAAGGTATTTTTCAGTGTGTTGCCTTTGCTGCTGTGGATCTGTAAGGCTTATTCATGTTAGTACACTGGTATGATAATGGTGTCCCAGTGGTATTTTTGAAGGTTGTCGCCCCAGAGAGTTACATCTCCATGTGTAGCAGAAATATAACATGATACTACTCCTAGCTTGCTCATTTATAAAAAATTATATTAATAAACTTTGGTTACTAAAACTTAAAAGGAGTGTTAAATAAGGCTTTAAAATCGATTCTTATCTCACGATTTAGAAACATTTGGCATTACATTTATTATGTTTCTTTTAGTATTTCGAAATTTAGCACCATTGAGTGTTAAATAGTTCACTATTAACACTAGGGATATGTGGCGGAGTGTCCCGCCCCTATATGTATTTGTATTATTATTTGTATTTTTGTTTGCGGCGCAGGTCAAAGCGCCGTGTATTTGTTATTGATTTTATATTTTAAAAACCTCGTGAGGATGCGTGGCTGATCAGCTACTGATTTAACTAGCTGACAGTCACGCATCCTTACTAAACTTGTGCAGACTGTGGCCGAGGGGTAATAAGATAATTACAGCTAGTTAATCCCTCGGCCAGAATATAAGAACCTGCAGCTGTCCGTGCTCGGAGGAGAGTGTCAGAGGTGAGACAGGTTTTGAGCGAGAGAGAGTAAACAACTGCTAAGTATCGTGCTGGGGTAAAACCAGCACGCTTATTTGTTTATTTATATTTGTTTGGCCAACGTGCCCTTTTGTTTTGATGTGTTTTGTTGTGTGTTTAAATCTTTTGTTTTTGTTTAATTATTTAATAAAATCAGCTGAACGCCGTAGCGTTTCAGCTCTCACCCGTACTTCCTGAGTCTGTGTTTCTGGTCTGTGACGTCACCACACCTCACCACTGCAAGCCATCCTTCACAGGATATTATCAACAGACCCCCATTTCAAAAGATTTTCTTTAAAACCATTTAAGGAGTTCTTTGCTTGTGCAGTATTTTATACTACAATTTGGAATATATATTTCAAGGACAATGCTGTAGATGAAAAGTTGCTTCTGCTGCTTTCCGGGTCCTAAAAACTTCATACATTGAAATTCATATTCACCCCCATGGTCTGCAATCCGACGATGCAGCCTCCAGGATACTGTAGTTTCTATAATGTTGTACTTATGAATAACTAAAAGGAGGGGTTAATATGAAAACAAAACATTTCTGGATCTTATAATTAAGGAAGAGGGATAGCATTTTTGTTTGTAGACCTGATAAACTGACTTTGATTTCCAGTAGCTTCCATATATGCTTCACATTGTCATCTTCATGTGTGTTTCGTGACTTATTGTTGGTGTCGGGAGCTGCAGGTCTGAACAACACATGTGGCGGGCCAACTAATCTGATGAACAGGACCACTTACGTTGTGAAAAAATCGAGTCATTTTCTACTCGTAGACGTTGCATCCTAAAATATCATTACAGTACACTTGTCATTCAAGTCATGGAACAGGAAACCTGTTTTTATTGTACATGTTATGTACGTAGAGTTTTTTGCAACACAAAACGAGTTGTCAGAACAATAAAAGGGGGACCAGTAATAATGTTAATAAAGCTAAAATGAGTGAAGGCAATTGATTTTAAAGCATTTGGTTAGCACCCCATTGAAAATAAATTACCAAAAACCCATTTATCATTGTAGCTCTGAAAATATTGCTTTTCCCTCAAACTGAAATGAGTTTGACACAGGTGGTGTGAATAGACTGTCTGAGGTCAGGTGCCTAACTGAATAAATGCCCCTCAAACAGTTGTATTGATTTCCCTTGGCTCTTGTTCAACCAGCTGCAACCTGCTGGCAAGTTCTATTGGCTGCTTGAGCTGGAAATGTGGCAAGGTTTCAGATCTCCATTACACAGGCAGTGCAAAAACATACTGTGACTAAAAATTCAGTGCTTTAATTCAGACTGTTTAGTCTAGCAGTTTGTCCAATATTCACTTTGTATGCCATTCACAGGGAGTCCAAAAAACAACCTTATTTAGAATTCAGCGCTGTATGTCAGGTCTTTTTTTATTTAGTCTAGCAGTTTGTCAAATCATTCCTTTTGTATACCAAAATGGCAAAGTGGTGAGTGAATACAGGTGAGTGCAGTGCAGAGCGAATATAAAACAGACAGACAATGATTTCCAGGTGCAAGGGTGTTTATTGATTTAATTAACAATGTCCAGAGCCTTATGGCAAACAACTGTAAATAATAATGTTAGAGTGATACACCGGCGTGTATCACTCGGTATTTGTAATTCCCCAGGTTTGACCCATAACCAAAAGTCCAGTTTTACACACCAACACTAACACAAAACACAAGCACAGTTCTTAGTGATAGTGAATACGTGCAAGTGGTGTAATACAGTTCTCCGTGAAATGCAGGGGTGAAAGTGATGTCCGGGTTTATGCTGGCTTTTGCTACAGCTCTGGATCGTGGAACTGGTAGTCTATTAAAAAACAGACGACAGTTAACAAAACACTAAACAAACACAAGACAAAACTCACGGTTCACGATACAGCACACAGACTCCTTGTAGGTTTTCAACACTAACCATTTACCAAGGAACAGATCACCTACGCTAAGTCCCCTATTTATATCCTCGCTTATGACCCCTAGGTTAACGAGCGCATCCGCTCCTCCAATCCTCAGATGCCACACCATTTACCGTCTGGGTCATTGAATTTGGATACCGTAGCTGCGCCCCTTTCCTAAATGACCAACTTTCACCTACCCTACGGAATAAATTGTCGTGCCATTTAGTTAAGGGTACTCTGTTCCCGTTACACAGCGCCCTCACAGGTCGAGAGGGAGATCTAACACCAAGCACCATTCGGTCTCTGTCACAACCATATATTGTAATATACTGGGCCTCATTTACAAAAGGGCACTAAACTTTATGGTGCGCGATAATTGCAATTACTGTGCACATTAATTATTACCATATTTACTATTGCAATTTTATTTATTATCTTGCGAAATAGTGAACATATTGTGGTGCACACTAATTTTATTGTGCCATATTATGGTAATCAGAATGAATATGTGATGTGTATGATAATGCATGATAATGTATTTAAATAAGCATCCAGCTCTTTTTACATGGTATTTACTAAAGGTCGTTAATTTTAGTGCGTGCATTAAAGTGATAATTTATTAGTGTGTATGGGAACCGGGCTTTAACCACTGATAGGTGCGCTATTTTTCTGGCCTGAAAACTAGTGATGTGCAGTTTGACTCAATTCATTCAGTTTAGTGAATTTCTTGGTTATGAAAATTTGTTTGAATGGAAAAATCTGTCAGTAAGGGCCATTTAAGTTAAGACTGTTCACTTGGTTCACTTGGTGAACCGCACCGTAAAAAATTATATACATATACATCGTAATTTACATGAAAATGTCTATATAAATTGTATGTAGGATAATATACTACTCAAAGCACATTACTCCCACTGCACAATTTCTAGTCATTCATAACTATGCAGGCACGGTCTCAATCAATTAATCAACATATTATTGAATGTATTTTATAGTACAGAAATAGGCGATTTGGTAAACAGTACCACTCTGAAATGTACCTTTTTATGACTTCGTCCGGACACTTGGCACTTCTTTTCTGGCACACTTGATAACAATGCTCATCACGTGTTCTAATTCTGCAACTTTTCCACATAATGCCCGTTGATGCAGAATCCAGTGTAAGAAAATTGGTACTCCTGCATTTCTTTCTTAAATTTTTTCCAGCACTCTGCTAGCCAGTCCACTCTTTTGTCCAGTCATATGTTGTAATCCCAGTTAGTTTCTTCCAAGGTATTTCTGCACTTTCCATGTATTCTTGAAGTAAAAAAGGCCTTTCCTGTGATTGTGTTCATGGAATCCACAGCGCTTTCATTTTTTCTTCTCATTTTTCAGAAAAAACATTAGTTGAGACTCCATAGCTTCTTTCATTTCCAGTAAACTCAAAATACGTTGCTTTGTGCAGCGTGTCATAGTGACGTTGTATGTTACAATCTTTCATAACAACAACTGTTGCTATACAAATCAGACATACTGCCTTGCCGTCAATTATTCATTGAACAAATAATCATCTGGCTAACGATTTAGGAATCTTCTGTGTTCTGCCTCCACCTTTCACTTCTGTGACATCTCCAACTACTTTTTGGCGACTGATTTAAAATTTTACACACAGTAAAATAAAGTTTAAACAAGCCTTCACTTCGATATCCTATTGTGCTGTGTGCGTGAGGAAACGGATCCTGTGTGATATTTGATTGGCTAGTCTACTACCTCTGTGAACTGTGATTGGCTTAATGGGAATGTCACTCATACAATGCAGACTGCACATGTTGAATACACATTACATTAAAGAGGCGGGTTGTTTTAAAGAAGAATTCCAAAACGATACAGTACATCAATGCAACTTTAGAAACTAATGGGCAGGCCATATGCATTAAAAGAGAAAGGAAAAAATGCATAATTTACATTTAAATAATTTTAATAGACCCCAGAAACTTTAAAATTGTATTGTGCTGTCCTGTGACAATATGGTATAGCAAACCAGAAGATACAGTAAGCCTACGGCTGCTGTGTGCAATGTATAAATCTAGCAAGCAAATTTAGTAAAGAACTAAACTTATATAACTTATACATTAGTTATATTTGCTATGTGTGTCAATATAATGTGGTGTTATACAAGAGAGGTATGTAACAAGGGTTATAACACAAAGCAGCTCAGTCTAGCATGTTATGTGTGGGTTATACCAGTATTTTACACTTCTATTCATGGGTTGGATCTTGGAGGCCCAGGTGCTCCTGGTGCAGATAGTTAAAACATTTCTGTGCACATTAGTTCAATGTGATGTGTTTACAGTAGTTTGTGTGTCCTGAAGCCACAGATTATCTCATAGGATGAATTGACAACCGGCCTGCTACAAATTACCAAAATGATGATAATAGTAAAATCCCAACAACTATCAGTTATCTTTGTTGTTTTGCTATTTGTTTTTTTTAAACACTGCTACAAGAATAGAGCAGCACCCCAATTAACATGAAATCCTTGGCATGGTGATATATTGGGCTGCTGTTACAAAGCTAATAGGTTAGTTACCTTTCTAGAATGCAGGTCAAGCAAGACCTGTTTTCAGCAGCTGGGAAATTTACCAGCAGCTGGGGTACAAGTGAATGACAGAAAAACACCACCAGTCACAATTCAGTCCCTCTGGTGATTGATTCATTTCACTGTATAAACTTTGGCAGAACGGGTACATAATATAGCTGGGAATTAACAAGCCTATATATGAACAAGTCTTCATCTTCTCTTAACAAAGTAGGCCACTGAAATGAGCCCCAGATTGATGACCAATCAATTTTTTCTCTTTGGATAGGAGTGTGGCTGAAGCAGGCTTTCCAACAGAAGCAGTGGCAATATGATTGAGTGCTGCTGCTGCTGTGAAGAAGAATATATCTTCTCTGACACTACATGCAGGTATTTTTAGTGAATTTAAGTCTACTATGGGAATTCACATTTTGAGGTATGTAAATTAATGTCAGCAACGACTAATGTATTTTAATTTGCAGCACTGTATTTAGAACTGTTTAGATTTCAGATTTAAAACCAAGCCACCAGATGTGAAAGTATAATGCTTTACCAAATGGAGTTACCTACTGTAGCCCAAAACACTAAAACTTATTTCAATGTGCTTCACCCATAGCTTGCTGGGTGACATACAGCTCTGGGGGCAGAACCTCACCCACATAGCAAGAGCACACTAACTGTGTCAACCCTTGAAAACCCAAAGCCCAATGCAACTAAATCATGCCAAACTGTTTGCATACTGACCCTGGAGCAGTGAACATGAATTCCCACTGACATGAACAGCACTGCACCGCCGCATAATGTATTGTCACAATAATTACAAGATAACTACTGTTACTATGTGCCGTGTAAATAAAAGCATGACCCAATATGCAACAGTCAAAATCAAAAATGCCCTTGGTAATGAAAGTACATGTAAACCCCCAATGTTTTTTTTGTTTTTTATTTTAGTGTGTTTTCTCTGAGCCCACTGAAACCCATTTACAACGAGACCTGCTCAGACCTCAGTTGCTTGAAGTGCTTTTTGTGTGGGGGCCAGCAGTCAAACCTACAATTCAGATGGGAAAGCCATACGTATAAAGGAGGTACATTCATTCGTTGTATTACCTCTCACCATGAGAAATAAACAGAATTTTTTTTTTTTTTTTACACATGTACTGCCTCGCACTTACACACACATTTACACCTACTGAGAAAGCAGGTTAAAAATAGTAGACATTAAAGTTATTATTCATAGGTGTGCAAGTTTAACAAAACAGAGTTTACCTGTTTTGTTTAATATTCCATTTAATATTCCATTTAATATTCCATTTATTTTATTTAGGCTCATGTATGCAATATTTTAAGCATCTCTCCTCAGAAATTGTAAAGAAAATACTCTGTGATTATGACACCAATGAAGTCGTAGTCGATGATGTTGCGGTGTAAGAATCACTCCTTTAACTGGCCTTCTTGCTCAGAGACCTGCCTCCCATAGGCGGTTTCTGACAGTCTGGTCGGAAATTCTACGCATTCTTGGTACTGGCAAGTAAATGACATAGGCGTATAAATCTGTCCTGGGCTGCCGTCGTCACACGTGGTCTACCGGATCTTGGGCAGTTGAGTGTTGTTCCATGTTGCTGGTATCGGTGCCAAAGTTGGCCTATAGTGCTCTGGGAAACATTCAGAAGCCGTGCCACGGAGGACTGAGATTTGCTGGCTTTTTAAAACCGTATGGGATGCTACATCTTTAATTGATTAGGGATACTAAGTGGTTGATGGGTCTTGTTGAGATCTCTGTATACTTAAAAGAGAAAAAAAAACTTGCACAAGGGGGCAGGGATCTTAGCTAATTGTAATGGGACGTTCGAGACACAAAATCAGTGATCCCTCATCTGAAGAAATGTAATTGGAAATTCTGACTCAAGTTGGGTACGTGCAAGTGCAGTAGGTTGAGCATTAAGTTTCATGGATCATAAACTTACAGAAGTTATGTAATCTGTCTTGGGATCTAAATATAGCACTGCTTGAAACACGACTGATTAATTCATTTTTTTCCCGCAAACAGTGTTATCTGCCTACACAAATACAGATATAGTGATGTTAAAGACCAAAGTGCCTGCGAGTTTGGATGTTTACAGACTTAAAACCAGAAGCGCACACACACACAAACCTATTCTATGGTGCGGAAAAAAAAAAAAATCAGTACCAAAAAAAGGTCAGAATAAATACACAACACAAATGCCATGTACTGAACAAAGCAATCCTGCTTTATTCAAATCAATCAATTATTTGCAACTCCATTATAATTACTAAACCAAACAAACTAAAATCCAGAAAGTCTCTTACTAAACCCCAGTTCAAACTCCCAGCCCTTCTTTGTTGCATGATGATATATCCTGTAGAATGCAGAACTGTTCGAATGTAGACCAGGAACAAAATCCTCTCTGTTAAATCAGAATTAGTTGTATTCCACAAGTTCATCTTCACTTGCTGCATTGCAGTAAGCCAAACTTTGATTGGTGAAAAAGAATGGTATTTATAACCAACAGTTCTTTATTATAAAGAGGCTCCGAGGTAGAACGATCAGGGTTGGAAGATCAGGAACTTTAATTCAGTAGTTAAGAACAAACATGCACCAAGACATGTCTGTCTTGTAATGTCCTCCCATTTGAACTGAGGTGTGCTATATAGACAAAGATGCTTGGTCAAGTGGCCCGATGAGGGAAACCTGATTCAATCAACCAATTAATAAACTAAATGTGACATTTCTCAGCTGGAACAATTGTATCCTATAATAGAACATCGCAATCCATTAATTACATTATTAGAGACAAATAATGGTGAACTTAATTTTGTACATGTTGAGTCGAACAACTATCCGGATCTAATTAATCTACTACAACGTAATTGAGTTCTCCAAGTTGCCTTTTAACTTGACAGGACCCATACCATTTTGGTGCAAGTTTAGTAGCAAAACCATCAGCCCTTTTTGATCACTCAAATTCCTATCCAAAGGACTTCTCAACATCCATCCTAGACAAATGTCTGATGGTGCAAACCCTGTGGTGTCTTGTTTAGCAGAGCTGATAGCGAATATAAACTCTGAAAGCTTATCATGACTTTCAGAGTTCAATTCACACGTTCAGTCAAGTTAGACTGAGGGTGGTAACTAGTTGTACATTTTTTCACCACATCTCAATCTTTACACAACTGTTTCAAGATATTGCTTGTAAATTGTACACCCCGATCAGACAAAAGAAACTATGGTGTGCCCCATCTAGTAAAAATGTCATGTATCAAAATCCTTGCAATTGCTGGAGCATTGGCTTGCATTAAATGGGAACAATTCCACCCACTAAGTGAAATAATCAATGACCACCAATAAATATTCGTAGCCTTTCTTACTCCTAGGAAGTGGTCCCATTAAATCAAGTCCCAGCATTTCCCATGGTTCCTTCACTTCTGTGGGCACCATTAAGCCAGAGGGGTTTTGATTTTAGGGTTTAACTTTGACAAATATAATGCCATACATCTTTTTTAACTCCTGGCCAATAGGCAAGAACTCACTGTAATGTTTTCATTCTTCCCAAATGGGCACTAAGTGTATTATCATAATAGAATTGCAAAATGTCCTGTCTCAAAGCATCCGGTATAAAAACTTCATTCTGAAAAGTTCCCCCCTTTAAAGCTGTTTTCAGTAAAGCATATCTTGTTCAAGTACATAGTGAATGCGTTTTGGATCAGGTTGTACAGTTCCCTATATGTCCAAACAAATTGCTTGTATTTCAGGATAATCAATCTGAGCTTGCCATAGTACATGATCATCAAAACAGCATAGAAATCACATCCATCACTACCCCACATACATTGCTAGTATGTAAATTCCTGTAAGCGTAATGCCCATCTCACCAGTCGAGAACTTGGGTTTGGATTATTAAAAACCTAGGTCAATGACACAAGATCAATTGTTACTGTAAAGAACCTTCCATCAACATATGGCCTTCATTTTTCAACGGCCCATATAACTGCTAAACACTCCTTTTCAGTAGTTGAGCAATTTCTTTCAGCTCTCTATCATATGTGAAGATTATCCAAAAGATTGCAACTACAAACTTAAATCAAAATTTAAGCAAACAGTTAACATAGGAACTAAGATGCCAACTCTTTATTGAGGGACCCGCGTATGTGGTCTCTGAATGCACACTTCTGTATTTACTTTTTTAAAGTTGCAACCTGAACATATCATCTACTGCTGACATTTAATGTAAGGGATGTTAAGAGGAAGTAGTCTCCAAGGTAATCTTCTTCAGATTATTTTGTAAAGTTTTCAATCAATTTAAGTGGTTCTGGGTTGTGTTGTTCCAATATTGAGTTGTTATAATTTTTCTCTATATTTGTCTTTCCTTGGCTTTGAGATTGTGTGGAGAATTACCATTCAAATCTTGTGACAATATGACCTCTCCTCATCCATATGTGTGTGTATATATATATATATATATATATATATATATATATATATATATATATATATATATATATATATATACTGTACACAGTAAAGAGAGAGAGAGAATGTGAGACAAACTGAGTTAAAGGTCATAGTTTTAAACAAACTGAATAGATTAGGGAAGGATGTTCAATAATGGAGCAATTAGTAATAGAATCATATTTAAAAGATACTTATTTGTTTAGTGTTTCTTACTCAAATTTAGCCCAAGCAGTTTCATTTAATCAATTTCACAGAAAAATAATATCTATGCATTTAGATTTTGATGGCCTAAAAAAAGTGTAAGCCAGATACAGAAAGGTACAGTATAAAGGGTGTCCCTCCTCCCACTGCTTTTTGACAGCTAGCTTACAGAAATTCTCCAGCTTTATTGTACACATTTAATAGAATTAATTTGTGTATACGTTTTTACCTGCCTACCAGCTTTGACAGGTGTTAAAACTTTATATAAATGGAGCGCTTGCATTTAAAATACATTGAAAGTGCAGCTGTGCTCCTGGTCGTGTAGAAAATATGCTAATTTGTTAAATGTATTCCACCAAACCCTCATCTCAGATAATAATTTGTATCATTGTGGTAGCCTGCTATGTTACTTGGGAGAAACATCATCCTGTGTTATTTTTTCACAGCTCCTTATCACATAATCGTTTGTTTTGTTACCAGTCAGACTGGAAATAGGTAAGAAGCACATTTGAGGAATGCATGGAATCAATCATTTGTCCGAAGATGGTTACATTTTTGTAAAAAGCGCTTGTGTTGTGTGATTGCTTCCACGTGTAGAGAGAGGGTTCCATACTATATTTCCTTCTTTTTATAGGAATAAAGGAACACAATTGTAATATTTCATTCTGTATATTTTGCAGGTACGTGTATCTCCCTTATAATTATTTACGCTGAAATACCAAGTAGTATTTATTTTGTGTTTATATAATACACTAGGGGTGTGCAGAGAACCCATTACTCTTACTCGTACTTGAAAACCAATACTAGTATGAATATTCGTACTCTGATTTATTCAGATGACGTTACTAGAAGTGGGCGGGACTAAAGCAGGAAGCACTCTGGCCCTTTTTTCTCTGAGAAAGTGACCAGACAGTGTTTTAATATTTATTTAACAATGATTTGTATTATTCTGAGTAGTCCTAAGATGTCATTTTAATTATTATTGCCCACAAATATATTTATCATCGAATTATATGGGATATCTGTGATGGGGTGGTGATTAAACACCTCCTTGAAAAGGATTAGATTTCTTTGATTAAACTAAAACAAGGACAGGAAGACTGAATTTAAAGACACACACAAAATGGCAGTTCTTGCGAGACAAAGACAAGATCCCCAAAAAATACAGAAAAAAAAGTCTGAAATCCAACACAAAACCCCCTAATAAGCGGCAACTGGACCCCCGGTTATTATTTGCCCACTTCACTGATTCAATTGCCTACCATTTCTGTCACCCCTATATTCACCACTGTGTATAGTTTCTTTAAATGTATGGTTATTTGCCTCACTGCATTGGGAGAGTTATTCCAATCATATGGGCCAAAATAAGACATATTGCACTGTTTCTTCTATAGTTAATCTAAATAACTTGTCTTTTGTTTCTTCTAAATACTACTGTTTTGTAAGAAGGATGCTAGGTGCCCAACAAAAACAAGCAAATTAATCAGAGCAATCTTAGAAATATACACTATGCTAGTACATTGTTATACTTTGTTTTCCATTTTCAACATATATTTATTTTCTTCAAGGAGCCAGTAAAATGGCGTACATGTGTTCCTAACATTTTTTTGCTACTATGTACTTTTCCTGGGGGAGTAGCATGACTGGTGAATCATGATGTGTTGTGCAAGGAATGTGCTTGTGAAGAGGTGGAAGTGTTATGTAAGGAAACCAGATGCATATATCGAAGAGGCCACTTCCATTTTCACAAACCAAACCCGTGCTACAGAAATCTCCTATAAACCATATAGGCATCCTTTAGCTTGTTAAATGGAATTATTTGAAACAATCAAGTCCATTCAATATGTAGATAAGGATTTTCTTAGCATTAAAACCCTCACTTTTTCCTTCTAACCACAGATGCCCACAAAAGTACATAGAGCGAGCCTGTTTCCCAGCAGACAGGTTATAAATTTACCGGTTGATTTTGGAAAATGCCACTCAGAGCTCATTTTCGACTTCTGGCTGTTTATTCTGAGCTCTTTAAAGCAAAACTTTAAACTTCAACCATGTCATTCATGTTAAGGATGGGGTAATGGCTCTGCTCCAGCTACTGTAAAAAGACAGACTACAATATGACTACAAATATTCCTAAACTATAAAAAGTATGTCATCCTCTGATGCCCACTGATGTTATTTCGAGCCTCCTCAAAGAGGCCCCAGTTTGAAAACTGTTGTTTTATGTAATATCATTGGGTATTATTGGTAGGTATATTAAAATGGTCAGGCCTTTGTTGAAAAAGTCACCATTAATTTTGTACAGTAATTTGGATTTACATTAAACTACATTCAATCATATTTTATCCAAGTTCTTGGTAGTTACAGACCCAGAAAAGCTGGGTTTAGGGCTAAGCCAAATGCCTGGCTGTGACTAAGTGCCCACCCCTGTGTGTATTTTGTGTGTTATGTGTTGTATGTTGCGTGTGTTAATGTTGGTGTATAGTCATTGGTACACGGGATATAAACGGGTCTGTGTTTCACGTGTATTTAAAAATGTAGATTTGTATTTAGGCACGAGGAGGGCACAAATCACTTCACGTGCTGGTTAAATGTAATATGTGAGCACGGGGTTGCACAGAATTAATTCACGTGCTGGGATTCAAGTGAATAATTAATTAGTAATTGAATCCCAGCACAACAGTATATATAGATGCACATTTCTTTCACTCAGGGTTGTGTGTTCGGTGAGTGGAAAACGGGTGTGGAGAGGAGAAAGGAAAAGAAACCAAGATAATAATAATAATAATAATAATAATAATAATAATAATAATAATAATAATAATAATAATAAGTATTATTTCACTCACCGTGTTTGTTTGTCTGTTCGTTTACTGCTTTATCGTTTTGTTCGTCTATTTATTTTGGCTCAAGTGCCGTGTCCTGTTTTGTGTTTAAAACCTTTTATTTTCTGTTCTGTTTGTTTATTAAATGCTGAGCGAAAGCATTCGCTCAGCTCCACCAAACTCTACCCCTCGTTTTGTTTATTTATTTCCTGCTTCTGGTCTGACGCCACCCACTCCGGCCGTCTTTGTGACACTGGCCCAGAAAGCAAAACGAATGAACATATTGGAGCATTCAATCAAAATGTAATGAAGTTTAAATACATAAAAGTAAATAAAGAAAATAACTACCAGTGTAATAATTTGTAACTAACTGTAGCAGAGCGAATGCCCTGCACGTGTGTAAATTAGTGTTGGTATAATTTGTATGCACTGCAAGCCTGTAAAGGAGTAAGCAGTTAATGATAATGGATGGATGGATAATTTGTATGGGGAAATGGGTTTATTGTGTGTCTTTTTGGAGTTGATTTGTTTGATTGAAATATTGTTTACAGACGGGCGCTCGATTGAGACTTGCTGCCTTAGGCTTGGTTGAGGGGAAGGGCAGCAAGTGATTGGCTGTGCTGGTCCTCAATCAGCGGGTGGGCGGGTCTCGACCGAGTGTCTGTCTGGTTAAAAACATCCGGTGGAGATCGCTCGGGGCGACTGCAACGCCATGCCAGAGGGGAATGGCGTATACTCGGGAGGAGAGGGTCCGTTCAGCAGGAACAACAGCTACGCAACCCTGAGACTACAAGCGGTGCTTGTGAAGGCAATGCCCAGCCAAGGCCGTATGAAGCAGCAGGAGTCGTTGTATGAATACCAGCTCATGAGTAGGTTAGTTTAGGGGATAGTGATCCCATGTGATGTATAGCGAGGGTTATGTAGTGTAGCCGGTTCCTGGAACGGGATGCCTCATTTTATAAGGCCAGCGCTCGCCCTCTGTGGCACCATTTATTTGTAGTTTTTGTATTGTGTTTTATTTTGTATTTTTGTACAGCTTGCTGTATGTGTTCCCTGTGCGTTACCATGGCTAGTAACGTCACATGACCACCTTTATTTACTTTCTGTTTATTATTAATACATTCTGAGCGCCTGTGTTGGCGTTTCTCCACCTCCAATGTCTCTCTGTGTTGCTTAAGCAGCGGTGACCCACACACGTGACATGAGACCCTGTCACACTAACCCAACATCTCCAATTACAATATTTGTCACACTCATTTTGTATTTTCTCAGGGTTGAATATTGTAAAGTACAGAGATAATGGAAGTGATTTTATTGTTTGACTGCTGTTATCCACATTGAAATTCATATTATATTGTAGCATTTTGCATTGTCACCTAAAACATCACTAAGAATGTACTTATTCCCAAATTTTGGAAAAACAAACTGGTAATGTTAAGAAACAACTAAGGCATAACATTTAATGACAATACATATTTTTTTACCATTTAGTGCTACCGAAAAATGTCTTCAATGTCTACTCAAAATATTTGTCATTTATTTTCTTTCATTATTTGTACAGTTAGCACCATTGGAACGACTTTTAGAGAATCAGCTGTCTCGCATGGAAGCTATAACTTATGCAGAGAACACGTTCATTAAATTCATCTGTTTTAACCACAGGGGTCAGGATTCTTTCCATAGGGCATCACTGTGATGAATTGGCATCTCAGTACACTAAACTGAATGCAAAGCACACAAACCATGTGGTTCAAAGACGCAGGTCTGACTCGGGAACTAAAGAGGAAGCTCTTTAGCGGAGAGGCGAGTGCGGGTCTTATGCTGATATTAGTATTGCCACTATTTTATAACATAAAAATGAATATTAACATTTTTATTTTAAAAAGTAAAGAGTTCTGGCACCCCACCAATTCAATGTCATTTTTTTTCAGTCTTTAGTAAAATGTGATATTCAGTTTTTGCACAACTCTGGAACTCTGGGGGAAGTTTTCTGCACTTTTTATCATCTGATTTGCTACAGAAAATGTATATTTGGACCCCAGTGTAAAAACCTCATTGCAGGGGAATAACATTGACATTAATAGAGGTTGGCGATCTTATTGGCACCTCTGTTTTTACTTGTTAATTTAATTGTGTAAAACTATTCTTGAACTTGCCAGTACTTTGAACTGGAGCAAACCTTTAGTAAATCTATCCTTATTGGACTCTGTGAATCCTGTGTTATGGAATCCTATGTTATGAGGCATACAATTAAAATAAAAGGTTTTGTTCACTTACTGTACCCACAGGGAACGCCATAACTGAATAGAGAAGATCTGGGTATAGATTAAGCCACTTAAGATCTTTCCTTTGATAAATAAATGCTGGAGGTCAACCACAACAGCAAATCCAAAGAAGACCATCTGCAGAACCTAAAATAGATTATTTTAATAGAACTTTCAACACATAATATTGATTAAATAAACAAGGAAGACATGTGGTATGGTATCTACCAATAGTTTCAAATTACAAAATAAAAATCAGCCTTGTAAAGCAAAAATGAAATTAGACCCATACAAGCATCAACATTCTTATGAACAACATGTGCTTGGTGTTTTCGGCTCATTACACCTCTCTTACCTATAGACCAGGTGCACCTGCATCATACATAAGAACCCTCTTCACTGTGGTATTTTCAAGAATAACTGTTACTTTTAAATTTTAATGTGGAGGTAATGGGGTTAATTTTGGAGGTTTTTGTTTTATATGTCTTTAATAACAGCTATAGAATGGCTTTGACAAAACAAGTCTTGGCCAAGACCCACGTAAAACTTCCTGGCATGATCACACTGGTTGAATCTTATGATCTCATTTCCATTTCTTAGCTGTCTAAATGATGTTTATAAGCACAATAACACTCTCTAGGCAGCGTGGCAGTTCGTGTAATATACAGACTTCTCGTGCAAGATGAAGACACTTGGCTCTGCCAACTTAGGCATGGTATAATTAAGAGAAATAAACAGACTCCATCAAGCAGATAAACATTGAGTGCTGTTTTTACTTACAACCAACCGGCCATGATGTTATAGCAATTAACAACAAGTGTTGTTAACGTACGTTTAAAAAGTGATTTTATTAATAATGTATATGACTCAACAGTAGAATCTCTCACTGGGCTGGAAGTAAAATGCTGTGGGTTTATCAATAAATATGTGTTAGTCTAAGAAAATAATACAACTAGGAGTGGAGTGTTATTGAAAATAATTAGCAACCTTGTACACCTATAGCATTTCCTGTAATAGTGGGCTGTAGAAAAGTTCAATAGTGTTTTCTGAAAGTTGCTAAGTGAAAAATCCTACACTGACCTAATATTTAACTGAATGACTTACAAAGATAATGTTATGTGTAGCTGGTGGTGGCATGTCCTGGACATTGTGTTTGTCTTGTGTGTCTTGTTTGTTATTTCTTGTTTAATGTTAGAACATAAGAACATAAGAAAGTTTACAAACGAGAGGAGGCCATTCGGCCCATCTTGCTCGTTTGGTTGTTAGTAGCTTATTGATCCCAGAATCTCGTCAAGCAGCTTTTTGAAGGATCCCAGGGTGTCAGCTTCAACAACACTACTGGGGAGTTGGTTCCAGGCTCCCACAATTCTCTGTGTAAAAAAAGTGCCCCCTATTTTCTGTTCTGAATGCCTCTTTATCTAATCTCCATTTGTGACCCCTGGTCCTTGTTTCTTTTTTCAGGTCGAAAAAGTCCCCTGGGTCGACATACCTTTTAGAATTTTGAATGCTTGAATCAGATCACTGTGTAGTCTTCTTTGTTCAAGACTGAATAGATTCAATTCTTTTAGCCTGTCTGCATACAACATGCCTTTTAAATCCAGGATAATTCTGGTCGCTCTTCTTTGCACTCTTTCTAGAGCAGCAATATTCTTTTTGTAATGAGGTGACCAGAACAGAACACCAGGTCTTACTTATGCATTGTAAAGTTTTAACATTACTTCCCTTGATTGTGTGTGCGTGTGCATATGGAGTGAGGTGGGGTGCGTGTGGTGGGTGGGCCCCTCACACCCTCACACCTGAAGATTGCATGTTTGATTACCTTGCACACTAAACAAATGAAAGAAGCACCAAACTTTGGTGTCATTTTTTCTCTCAGACTCCCTCTATATACTACTACAACCCAAAAAAAAATTCTGACCAAATACAATGTGAAAAATATGCAAAAATGCAGAAAATTAGACAGGGGGCAAATACTTTTTCACGGCACTGTATATATATGGAAAATTACCTATATGGTAACAATATCCTGGTAGACAGTCAGCATGTTTTAAGGAAAGGGAGATCGTGTCTAACTAACCTTCTTGACTTTTTTGAGGATGCAACATCGACAATGGATAATTGCAAAGCATACGACATGGTTTATTTAGATTTCCAGAAAGCTTTTGACAAAGTCCTGCATAAAAGATTAATTCTCAAACTGAACGCAGAAGGAATTCAAGGAAATGCATGCACATGGATTAGGGAGTAGTTAACATGTAGAAAACAGAAAGTACTGATTAGAGGAGAAACCTCAAAATGGAGCGAGGTAACCAGTGGTGTACCACAGGGATCAGTATTAGGTCCTCTGCTATTCCTAATCTACATTAATGATTTAGATTCTGGTATGGTAAGCAAACTTGTTAAATTTGCAGATGACACAAAAATAGGAGGAGTGGCAAACACTGTTGCAGCAGCAAAGGTCATTCAAAATGATCTAGACAGCATTCAGAACTGGGCAGACACATGGCAAATTACATTTAATAGAGAAAAGTGTAAAGTATTGCATGCAGGCAATAAAAATGTGCATTATAAATATCATATGGGAGATACTGAAATTGAAGAAGGGAACTATGAAAAAGACGTAGGAGTTTATGTTAACTCAAAAATGTCTTCATCTAGACATTGTGGGGAAGCTATAAAAAAGGCCAACAAGATATATTGTGAGAAGTGTTGAATTTAAATCAAGGGAAGTAATGTTAAAACTTTACAATGCATTAGTAAGACCTCACCTAGAATATTGTGTTCAGTTCTAGTCACCTCGTTATAAAAAGGATATTGCTGCTCTAGAAAGAGTGCAAAGAAGAGCAACCAGAATTATCCCGGGTTTAAAAGGCATGTCGTATGCAGACAGGCTAAAAGAACTGAATCTATTCAGTCTTGAACAAAGAAGACTACTATTAGTAATAGTACCTAGAATTAGTAATTTTGTTTAAACAGAAACACTGTAATTACACAACTACTTGTGTACTGTAGTACAATGCCTTTATATAAAGTGTTACCATGCACTGAATTTAGTTCTTGAAATACAAATATATATCAGGATATCAGGATCAACACACCTTCAACCCACACGACTGCTATTAACTTAATTCACAACGGTTTCATAACATGATGATAGCACATTACATAGTTTAGAAATGTATAATCATGCTAATCATGACCTTACAATTAATGTGTGAACAAATTCTGTGAAATTAAAATTCAATTTAGCTATTTTCACACTGTTATATAAATAGCTATTGCTCAGCTGGAGTGTTCTCTGATTCACTGCTGCATTCTTTGTGATACTAGTCCAGGCTATTTATTTATAACAGCTTCCCAGAGACTGCAATTAAAAGGTCCATTGAAGCAATAATAAAACTTAACAAATGTTGTTAAATTTAGTTTGTATATGGTCATGTTTTTAAAAGAGCCTCTCAGGTTGTTTTTTTTTTTGCTTAACAAGTTTTATTATTTCTTTTTGTTTAAGGGCGAACCGAATGAAACTTGGCAGAAAATGTGAAATATATATATATATATATATATATATATATATATATATATATATATATATATATATATATATATATATATATATTTTTTTTTTTTAAAGAAAGAAAGAAAGAACAAAATAAACAATGGTCCTATTCAAACATCTTTAATTCAAGGGCTATTTAAAGAATGTCTGTTAAATGGAAAAAAATAAGTTTGATGTTTATAAAACTGCTGTTGTGAAATAAAACCCATTAACAGTCTACAGTAAAATGTGTGCTGTAATTGTATTGTTTTATAACACACAAACAAATGCTATACTATGTTTTTAGTGGATTATCTTTCCAATAAACAATTTAAAAATGTATATGGTCCACTATACACAGAACATCCTGATGTGCATTACTGTAGTATAGAGGTAAAAAAAGGCCATTATTAAATATGGCAATATGGCATAAAAGACTGGAATCATTAAATGGCATCTTCATGGACTAGATGCCAGAAGCATTTGATAATACATCTAAAAGCTTGCATAAATGGATTTAGATAAACTGATGCAAGGAAACTAGCACATGACACAGCAGACTGTAAAGGCATGTGAAAAAACAATTTTATAATGTACTAAAAATGTCACCATTTATGATAGTTCCTTATGCTTATACTTTACAACACTATGCTTATATACCACAGCAAATTTAAGGAAGAAACAAAAATCGTAATGAAGATTTGTTGAACATATTGTCCCAAAAGGAATTATTTAATACCGTAAAGAGCTGTTATTATTAAAAATAAATTACGTTTTTTTGTTGTTGTTTTTAATGCCCTTGAACCATTAAATGGATAATTAACTTCAATAAGCTCTAAACCAACTAGATTTACCAATGTAACTTGCATTTTTTTTTTTTAACATAGTTTCAAGAATGCCTCCAGACAGCAGTGAGGTATTTTCTCTAAATGCGTCTCAGTCCACAAATCCTAACAGAAGTCAGAATTATAGAATGGAAATTATAACCCTAAATATTTTATTGCCTCCTGTATTCAATTATAAATCATCTTCATTAGATAACATTTTTATTTAAATAAAAAATTCATAACAGAAGCCTGCGATGATGATGAATTATTCAGGGTTTCTGATTACTTTTTAATTTCAATAAAACAATTATACAGTTTTCTCCTGTCAGTTTATTGAGTTATTAACTTTTACTTGGTAATGAATGCTAACTTTACAATTATGTATTCCTCTTCAATGTACTGGCAGGAGTTATATAGAGGCTTAGATGGTTCTGTAAGCTTCTTATTAGTTGTAGTAATTGTTCTAAATCTTAAAGCTTCAGATGCTCTTGTCAAAATTTGATAAAAGTTTGCCTGAACATTTGTTACAAAAAATATGATTAAACTGGCCATAAATTCCTCAAAAGTCCATTGTTCTAATCCTCTGGGGTTCCACTTAAGTGATAGAGCCTATCGATGCAGACTCTACCATGTGGAAGATGACCGTGACTGGAGTTATGCGTCCCGAGCCATAGGCGAGGGTGCTAACAAAAGTTAAGGTCATCTACCACACGGTAGAGCACGCATCGAGAGGGCTCTTTCGCTATTAGAAAATGATGTGTTTATTTATTTTCTCTTTAAAAATAATCCCTAACATAATTAGAATAGAAAAATGACACGTAGAGAACACGGTTTTTATTATTATTATTTGGATAACATATTTATTTATTGGGGTCTTAACTCTTTCGTATTACAATTTATCTGGTCATTGCCAGATAAATTAACTGTACAATTGTTGAATAGTCTGTCTTGTATAGAGTCGGACTCAAAACTTGTTTTTAGAGGCGGGGCGTCATTCAAGCTGGCAGGGAGTGGATTCGCTGGTGCGGAAAGAACTGAAACGAGGTTGGCACTTTGACTGGCTGGTTTTGAGGCAGGGTGTTGTTTGGAGCCAGCTGAAGACAGAATTGTGGACCAATTGTGTCCTTCCTGTTGATTTGCTGTTCAGTAGCTGCAAATTGAGCCTTCTTTATGGTGTCCTATCAAAGACATGATTTCCCTTGTCTCTAGACCAGCGTCAGAAAGTATCAATGTTTAAGTAGCTTTTTATGTTATCAGATTAGTTGTAGATTAGAATGTTAACCCTTTGTGGTCCTATGTCGGACCAGGTCCGACATTACAATTTTCCCTTTCCGGTCCGATGTCAAAGAATATCGTTGACATTTGCAGACCTTTTTAAGATGTTATAGTAATAAAATAATGACTTGGATCGCATTATTGAGATGATTTAAGAGGACATCGAAAAAATTGCATTATCTAAGGGGCATACACCTTCCTGAGACTGATGAAGAAGTTTGATTGTTGATAGGCATCACTGCACCTAAAACAGTGGAACGTTGGTGTGTAATAGTCAAGGAGAGGGACCTTATGCTGTGAAAACTACTTGGTTGGGTTGTCAATTGCCCACTTAAAAGAGGTGGTAACAACTTGAAGACAATTGGTAAGCCGTGGGTCACAGCCAAGAACTACTAGTACTACTTCAATGAACGCACCATTGATGATAAGTCAAGAGAAAATAATCAGTTAATTGAATCAGTATCAAGCACAGTGGAACACGTAGATGGACATTACTATATAGGTTTGCCTTTTAAAGGTATACAAGTCAACATGCCAAATAATCGTCATGTAGTAGAACAGCGTGCCTCTAATCTTAAGAGGAAGTTCAGTAAGGATCCAAGGTTTCATGAAGACTACAAAAGAATGACATGAATGACATCATCGACAAAGGTTATGCTCAGGAAGTTTTGAAAGAACAGCTGAACCGTAACGACGGAAAGGTGTGATATATACCACATCATGGAGTATATCACCCGAAAGATTTGTGTCATGTTTGAGCACATGTCAATAGCAGAAGGTAAAATTAACTCCTCAGCGATGGTGTGAGCTTTTTTGCATTTCGCAATGCGGTGTGCAACAAGGCAAGAGGCATGCAATGCTTGCTCCTGGACAGTACATACACGTTCAACTGTTTTTTGTGATGTTTCCAAATCGTTGCTTTTTCATTTAAAAAATCAAGTGGCTTGTCATTATAGGTAGGGTGCTTCGTCTCCACATGCCTACGTAACTTTGATGGTTTCAGGCTTTCATTTGCTGAGTTCACTGCAGGTGATGCACTGCGGCCTGTGTCCACCCTTTTGGTCCTGAATAAATGAAAATCCAAACTTCAAGTAAGCAGGGTTGTACCTACGATTACTTTTCTCCTCGGTTGTGATGAAGTCCTGTTATCACTGGTATTTGCATTTGCAACAGGACAGTTTAAGAAATCCTCTATTTCACCGACTAAATTTGTAATATGCACACTGGTAGTTCAACGGAACACTGAGTTTTTCCCATGACCCTTTGCACGTTTATTACAACTATATAGTGTAATGTTGCATTTTGATTGTCTAATCGGTGGCATCTGGATCACACAAGCTAATTCGGCAGCATGGAAAGTCATGTCTGAATGTGTCGCCAAAATAGGAGAACAGAAGATGGCAGATCTGCCAGATGAGCCGCCATTCACAAATGTAGGTGTGGACTATTTTGGTCCTATTAAAGTTAAGCGTGGCCGTAGTTATTGAATATTATTCATATTGACTAGCTCATTCTTTGGACACTGACTCTTGCATCAATGCATATGATCGATTCATCTCTCAAAAGGGTCAACTTTTGGAAATCCGATCTGACAATGGCACCAACTTCGTTGGAGTGGAGCATGAATTGCGAGAAGCAATTAGCTGCTGGAATCAAGCCAAAATACAAGCAGCCATGTTAAAAAATGGAGTAAGGTGGATCTTCAATCCACCATCTGGTTCTCATCATGGTGGCGTGTGGGAAAGACAGATACGAACCGTAAGAAAAATCCTCTGTGCTGTTCTAAAACAACAAACAATAGATGATGAAGGTCTTCAGACTGGTCTTTGCAAAGTAGAAGCCATCATCAATCATCGTCCAATCACAAGTCTCAGATGATCCAAATGATTGGGAGGCTCTTACGCCTAATCATTTATTGTTACTGAAAACTAAACCGATTATGCCCCCTGGTTTGTCCAGAAGAGATTTGTTTGCTCGTCGCAGATGGAGACAGGTTCTACATGGCAGATATGTTCTGGAAGAGATGGACACGAGAGTATCTCCCGTTGTTGCAAGAATGTCAGAAATGAGTTACGTGCTAGAAGAAACTTCATCATGGGTGATGTTGTCCTGAAAGTCGATGAAACAGCACCGCGCAACTCCTGGTTGATGGGTAGAGTTGTAGAGATGATGCCAGACGGGAAGGGCTTTGTAAAAACGGATTACAAAAAATGGCATTATATCACGGTACGACGATAACCGTGGTATATTTTTTGACTGTTACCATACCGTCAAAATTTGATACCGTAACATCCCTAGGATGGAGCTTGTTTGTACTCCGGGAGCAAATACAGTTTTTCGACCAACATTATAAGTTATTGTTACTAAACAATTGATATTATAGCATCCTCAACATCTTGTATGATGAAAGAATTTCCACCCGTTTGGCTTCATTGGAAGTAAGTGAATAAACTACTTGTTTTTTTAAACTTTGGAAATATTTGATACGTACTATCAAGAACATGAAGTAGGGATGTATGAATTACAGTAACCTAATGTTGAGTCACAACGTATAAACAACTGGGAGTTCAGACCAGCAAAGGAGTGATAAAATTATTTGTTATGAAGCCACCACATTACGTTTAATTTTCTTTTATCAAACAATGGTGAAAATTTGGGGTTTGTGACCGCTTAAAACAGGTCACAACTTTTGTCATGGTGCTTCTGTCTTTTACTTAGTTCAGGTAATCATAAAGACCGGTTTTACTGTATAATTAAGTAATCATGGTTCTGTATTGATAGATGTCAGGAACAGGTTTTGCCAAGAATTCCTTCAGGCTGCTCAGAGCATAAGACCATGACATGCTCAGATGCTAACTTGAATCAGCTCAAAAGTTAACCTATCTTCTGTCTGCTTTCTGCATCTACTTTTATTTCAAGAAACAACAAACAATACAGTTTTCCTGTATTTGGCCAATGACTTGTGTTGACCAATCATACATCAGCATGGAATTCAAAAACCTGATCACAATGATCTTCCCTTTTAATAGATCTAGCAAGACTGACAGGTCTTTTTGTCTTTCCAAGTACCCTGGGGATTTCCATTTCACGTTAATACTGTCATTCTCCAAAGAATTATCACTGAATGGTGGCAACCTGGGACTTCCCATACTGTGGAAAACTGGAAAAATAACAGCCAGGTTTTAACTGATTGCAAAGATTATTATTACACTTTTCCTTTTCCACGCTATGTTGTTGTCAGCTTGAAGCTGTTGGCTGCTATCAGCTTGATTATTTTCAGATTCTACCAGACTTTATGGGTTTGTACTGTGGTCTTCATCAAAGTTTTTTTTTTATACAGAATATACAAAAAAAACACAATTTGTTAAAAATGGAAAGCATGCAACCACTAAAAACAGAAACATACTAGTAGCTAAATTACTATTCAGCCAGACAAATGAGGAATGAGGGATTTTTTCTCCTAAGTGGTTTTCTTTTACAATATGCCTGCTAAGACATACTTCCCTTTCTGATTTCAAGCTGTTGTGCTGTCAACATCTTTTAATTTATTTTAAAAAATGCAGACAAATGATATGTTGCAAATTACAGATATTTAATATATATATTAAATACCTGTCATTTGCAGCAGTGTGGAGTAGTGGTTAGGGCTCTGGACTCTTGACCGTAGGGTCGTAGGTTCAATTCCAGGTGGGGGACACTGCTGCTGTACCCTTGAGCAAGGTACTTTACCTAGATTGCTCCATTAAAAACCCAACTGTATAAATGGGTAATTGTATGTGTAAAAAAAAAAAAAAAAAAATTAATTGAATGTAAAAATAAATGTGATATCTTGTAACAATTGTAAGTCGCTCTGGATAAGGGCATCTGCTAAGAAATAAATAATAATATATAGTACTGTATTAAAATAAAGAATGTTATATGTAAAAAGCCAGTCTTACAAGTAACGACATTCTTTAAAAATGTAACTCTTTCAACACATTGTAGCAGGCTTGTTTCTAGTCTGTATCTGAGTCCCCATTATAGAAATACAGTTATGGACAAAAGTTTTGCATCACCTAGAATTTTAGGATTGAAACATAATAATAATTTATATATAATTTAGATATTTTATTTAACATCATGTAATCAAATAAAGAAACTACAAAATGATATTGCAGTCTACCGGAAGCCATAATAGTAGTACATTATTCCATGTTACATTTTGAAATGTCACATTTTTCAATTTAATTTTGTGTTATGTATATGGAAAACTACAAAGCAGTATGTATTTCGATATGTTAACATAACATTATTCAGCAGGTTTCATTTGATTTTATGAAGCCAAATTAGTTAATTCTATAGGGTGAATGGCTATAACTGTAGGGTTTAACAAGGCAAGATGGAATTTTGTTTACATTGAACTCTACAAATTGAATAACATTTGCATAACTAATGGGGATACATGAAAGGAAGTGGATCCTAATTTTGGAACCAAGACTAAAAAAAATATTTGTTATTTTTCCTTTTAATTCTGGTCAATTTATTATAGAAAATATGACACAGGCTCTGGCTGATATCAGGTATGGCGCCTGACAGACTCATGTGAGGTTCTCTTGTTGGTCTCCCTGATTGAATGGCTTTTTCCAAACACATTACTGCAAATGGCATCCCTAAAGCATGATATTTACACCCATTAGTGGGACTTGGACAGAATGTTGTGAACTCTTCTTAATAATAGCATCCCGTGCTGCAGCATAAACAGAGCAGCAACTGAAAGAGATCAGGGCTCTGGTATGAGAGCAATCATTCTGTGAGGCTGCCAGTCTGCCCTGTCACAAGCTGTTAGGAGACCATTTAAAATAGTGACAAGGCCACCAGGGAACTGCACAGAGATGTTCATGTATAGTTTTTTGGAGCAGCAGTGTGGAGTAGTGGTTAGGGCTCTGGACTCTTGACCGTAGGGTCGTGGGTTCAATCCCCGGTTGGGGACACTGTTGCTGCCCTTGAGCAAGGTACTTTACCTAGATTGCTCCAGTAAAAACCTGACTGTATAAATGGGCAATTGTATGTAAAAAATAATGTGTTAAAAAATAATGTAATTGTATGTAAAAATAATGTGATATCTTGTAACAATTGTAAGTCGCCCTGGATAAGGGCGTCTGCTAAGAAATTAATAATAATAATATAACCAGGTTACATTTTTTATTTATTTGTTTATTTATTTATTTGTAAAGAGACATTAATACTTCATAGAAAATGTTAAGTGCCAGGAGGCAGGCCCAAATAAAATAATGAACGAAAAGAAATTAAAAAAAACAGGACAAAACAAAACAAAAAACTAGCACCGTCGAAAACACTAGGGTATAATTTGTACTTTAGAAAACGGGACTCTAATTTAGTACTGTTTTATATATGGGTGATCTGTCTCTGGCAAGCGGGGAGAAATGCAGAATACGGCTTTTCTTCCTAAATCACAAGTGCCGCATTCCAGTCTATGCAGTATGTTTAGTGTTTAGGGGCTGCATGCTTTACGGAAGTGAAAACAACTACGGCCACTTCTGGTTCTATGCATTGAATGTGCTTCTGGAAAAGGTATGCTTGTTTCAGACCTGCATCAGTTCTCAAAGAGAGAAATTCTTTACTGTACCAATGAAGAAAAACCAGCTGTTGTCGTAATCCAATGAGTGTTCTGCAACCTGACACCATTCCCAGAAGCTTGGCAAAGCATCGTTAATGCAATTTTGAAAAACGTATTTATTCTCTGATTTGAACTTGGAACACATCCAATTAATTAGTTTGGTGTGTAAAGTCTTCCAGGGGCGACAGGTGAAGTGTTTCTGTCTCTTACTAATTTACCTTTAAATGAAATAAACCCGAGTTTAACGTTACCATGCGTTGGGTTGCTGGATTAAGGGAGATCTGAATGGGAAAGCCCAGTCGGTAGTGAAGGGACACAACATGACCTGACAACAAGGAACCTCCGGGATATCCGTCAGTCCTCAAACTATGTACAAAAGGGAGGTAGCAAGGGGACCAAGACATACAACTCTTATGTACAATAACGTATTGTATTACATAATGTTCCAAAAATCTGAAAGACATGAGTAGAGTTTATTTATATTTAACATTTTTACTCCTGTGGTGTTCTTTAAAAAATTAAAATAAAAAAAAAGTGTTTCCTTTATTGATGTGCGTATATCACAAACCTCCCTTCTTACGTTTCTCCAGTTGGGAGGCGGGGACGGGACCCCCGTTGACGTCAGTGGGCCTGTCTGTTTCCTGCAATAGAAAGTGAGCGAAGGTAAAGAAAAAAAAGCAGACCTTAATTACCGTAAACGTTTGTTATCAAAAACCTGAGATTTATTAAACTCAAGTCTCGTAAGTATGACTGTTTAGGTTTCCAACCGTTGCCTTTTTAGTGCGTTAATGTTTTGGGTGCATTTGTGTGAGATGTGTAAAAAGGGTTGTGTGTGTAGTCAAGTCAGGACGTTGCAAATATGAAAAGGTCAGTTGTTTGTTTAAGCTGCAAAAAATGCCTAATAATTTTACGCTGACAACGGCAAAGATGCAGTCGTGATAATATACTTGTGGTCTAAACCAGCAGGCCAGTTATCAATCGTTGCAAGCAACGTTGCATTGTTTTGGTGAATTTTCATGCAGTATTTAATTTTTTTTCAACGGACGGTATTCTGTAAATTCATTGTTTTTATTTTTTGTTTTGTGGTAATAGTTTTATTTAATTTAGTTGATACTGCGTCTTAGAGAAAACAATAACAAATGTTTTAGTCCAATTATAATTGTATTATTTTTGTTTGTTTGTTTGTTTGTTTGTTTGTTTGTTTTGTTTTTCCCTTTCCTTTTCCAGTAGGGAATTGTCTTTTAGTTTTACACGGTTGTTGCAGAGGGGTTTTCCCAGGCTCCTCCCCTTAACCACATTTCTGTTCTAGTGTTATAAAAATGCAGTTTAATCCCGCGCAATTATTTCTGATGAGATTTAAACGAAAACGCAAAGCGTTTTTACCTCCCGAGCCTGCACCGGAATGAAGCGTTTTAGAGCCTTGTCTAGACTTTTTTGTTAAACATAACCTCGTTTTCAGAACTCAGTCTGTTTCAACATGACTTGTTTTAGTTAAAAACAACCCCCCGAACAGACCATTTAGCAATTAATGTTTATTAATTTTAACAGAAGAATAGCAATAAATACAAACAAAAACGTACCCCCCCCAACCAATATATATATATATATATATATATATATATATATATATATATATTCGCTGAAATGCCAATTGTCATGCTTTGAAATTTAAGAACTGTTACTGTAAATACATCATATCATATTGTGGAAAGCTGTGTTTTTATTGCGGGCTTTCTAAGGGTTCTTTTTTTTTTTTTTTTTAGTGAGGGAAGAATCCTCCGTTAACATGGTAAACTCACAGTAAAACCAGTTTTGAATTGTTCAATTGTCTATGTAATCCTATTCTTAAAAGCCATTGCACACGGGAAATGTGTCATCATTGGCTGCAGTGCCACCCTTAATCTGTAAGTGTTGTGATACAGATTGCACAGCAGATGCGTTTGGGGGATGCTATGGCATGAAGGTCAGGTGTCTCCCAACAGTAAATATCACTGGTTGCAAATATCAATGCATCACTCTTGTATTAGACAGTAGTGTGCAAGGTACAATAAGAAATGTGTGTTACAACATTTTACAGGTTTTGGTAATAAATAAAAGTCACCATGGCTGATTTGTAGGTAAACTATTGTCTTTATTTGCTGCTGGGTATTGATAATGTCATCAGTAAGGGTAAAGGTATAACATGTGTGAGAACTATTTAATGTTTTCTTCCATTCCTACTTTTTTTTTTTTTTAGACAGACGACTTGATGTTGTTCAGGAGGGTCATAGGAGGCTCCCCTCTTCCTTGGCCAACTGACCTTCTGAAACATAGTCAGCAGTAATGTACCAGTGATTGGAAATATAAAAAAAAAAAATGCCTCGAACAAAACAGAATAATCCTAAAAACCTGAAAGGTAAGTTACGGCTGTTGCTGTTATCTCTTTACTTATTTCACAAAAAGTATTTTAAAATAATAAACATATCCATTGATAACTAAGCAAAACTTGGAATTTTGTATATTGGGCAATGCAACACATAACTCCAGTGGTTACAGCAATTGTTTTACATGAAATGGATGGATTTAAAAAAAAAAAAAGAAAAAATCTTAATACCTGTACATTATATTTAGGGCTTCTGATTTTCATTTTTAACCGATAAACGATAAAACACCCCGGATACAAAAAAATTAAACACTGGAAAAACACTGGAAATGGTTACTAAATTCACATTGACTTGACCCCTTGTGCGTTTTACAGGGGTATACCAGGCAGCATTTCCACTACCCTAAAATATCTGGCTCTGGCAGCATTTCATGACACAACATGCGGGTGTATTAACTGCTTAAGGGCCAACATAAAAGGTATATGAACATAAATAAATAGGGATGCACATAGTATGACATAGCAGCTACTGGATAACACAGAAATTGGAATTTAAGGCCACCTTTCAAAAACTTGTAGAAAACAGTATTGGACCCTATATAATATAAAAAATATACCATATCTTTACTATTGTATTTTGTATGGGAGGCTTTGTTTGTCAATCAGCATGGTCCCATCTATAATATTTATGCTTTCTTTAATACTTTGTATAGGTCTGAGTGAGGAAAATTGACAACTTGCTGTAACTCAATTGTTGTTTCCTTAATTTGTGTCGGTACTGTATATATAGTTGTTGTGCCATGTCTTCAAACACATGCTCCCTTAAGAAAGGTATGAACTATTCCAAAATGTTGGGCAGTTGGTTCTTTTGGGCAAAAAGAGGGGGTACACATACAGAACATGTATATTGATCTAAAACAGGCTTTATAATTTAACTGTCTATAGTAGCTTGATTTTTACACATCAAGAATACATCGGATTGAGTCTGATGTTTTTTATTACCAAGGAAAAACTGAAAGATCAATACCAATTTATGTTTATAGCTACAGGTGTAAGAAATAAAACATGGTTATGCTGATGACCTTCTAACCAGCTGAACAGAAAGTAAGCAGCATGTTTCTATTGTTCAGTTAAACTGGCATATGGAAAGCCCCATCGAGAGACAGCTTATTGTTAAAGTTGTACTGACAGCTGGCAGGCACCAGGATTTATCATTCAGATATTTAAAAAAGCATGCAAAATATCAGCAGTTGGAACCATATATTAATTCATCATCAACAGGTAGAATCTTCTACATTATATATGCTGTAATTTATACAGTATACTGTTCTATATCTTACCTTGGTTTGCAGAAGTTACGTGTAACACTCATTTAAATATTGTGCAGGGGGCACAGCAGGCAATTTGTCGCAGGGGGGTGAAAACAATCAACTACTTAATGCCAGCTCTAAAAATGCAGGGATTTATATGAAAAATTAATTAGCCTCGCCACAATATTTTTAAAATGGTGCACAAACAGTGCCTGTATTTTATGTATAGTAGCTTGACTAGAGCCCTTCTGTGACTTTTGTGTCCCTCAGGTATAGGAATATTGCGATGCCACTATTTATATAATCAATATTGGTATATGCTAAGAGAAGATGAATGACCCAAGATACCTTGAAATATTCAAATATTCATGTGCCCAAGCTGTTGAATACAGGGTTGCTAATTGTTGGCAATGAAAGTATACATTGTTACGCATTCTATTATTCTATTAATTTCCTTTTGAGAGAGAATTCTGTATGTACAATCAATTTTATGTACATTTAAAGATACAAATCAGTTATCTATGACTCCATTCAGAGTAGCCGGTTCAGGTGAGCCATCAAAACCTCAAATAACATTATGGGCTGTATTCTGATCACAGCTCAAGTGCAAGCGCAAACGGCGCTTGCCCCCGATTCTGTGCCGCAAAAATGGAGTGGAGACGTAAAAAAAAAACCCCACTGCGCTGAAATGGTATTCTGAAGACATGTCCTGTGCCGTTATATAGCGCTTGCCCCATCGCCACATGTCGGCATAAATTTCGGGGCGTGGTATCATTAACATATTCGCCGAAGCGATTCTGATGACAGCGCAATGGGGTCCCAAATAGACAATTGAGCACTGCGTTAAGACCCGCTGAAATCAGGTTTATTTAGTGGCGCAATCAGGAACTTTAAGAATTGAACACACTATTAAAAGCAAAGTAGTCCTAAGTAACAACTGTGTGCGCTTGGACTGACATAGAAAGAGGAATTCAAAGAAAGAAAAGACAAAAAACGACAAAACATAAGAAACTAACAATATTATTTGTAAATGAACTATTTTGCAGATACAACGGAGTACTACATTTATTTTCATGAGGACTGTAGCAATTTATTTTCATGACAATTATTACAAGTGAAAATATTTATGTACAGTATATGGAGAGCAGCATAACAGGAGTGCCACTTCTGTATCTGTATGTGTATGTCTGTCCTTTCTTTCCTTGGTTGTTGCTAGTGCTGTGTGCGTGTGCGTGTATCATGTGCAACTTTAAACAAGTTAACTGCTGTGTAAACGTAACACAATGTATTTGCTTTGTCTCCGTGATTGAAATAAGTCACTACTATCGGCAGACCTGAAACAAGATATCGGTTTCGCTGTGTTATGAGCTTAACTAGTTTGAAACATTGTAACAAATTAGAAAATTAGAGATTTCCTTTAACCTGATTGGTCAATATGAGGGCTTAAATCTTTCATGAAGGATCTTGAATGTTATCTTTCAAACTATGTTTAATCACTGTTCCAAATCAACCCGCCGAAAATACGTAAGTACGGTATTTGTTTATTTTACCTTTTGCCTGCTTGTTGAAAGAAAGTCTCCATTCTTGTAGTGCACACACCCTCTGAATGTTGTCTGTCAATTCTGCTTCCTCGCTGTCCTATCTATTTATTTAAATTTAGTATAGCAAATAAAGTAAAAAATAAATAATCGAGAAAGCGTTTGCTGTCAGTGGCAATACAGTAACCACAATACTATAGCAACTAGTCTCCGTTTTGAATGACGAGTTGAAATCAAACAACTGCACGCAGTCCGATTACTTTCAGCAACTTTATTTAAGCATATCACAGTAACAACACAGGCACGTTCATCTCTTCTAAAGCCAGGAGAAAGAGGATTTGACTTTATGAACACACACTGTGAACAAGTAACTGAACAAACAGCATGATCAGGATGAACACATATTGCAGATAACTAGATTATTTTTAATGACCTAATACGGTATCTTAAATACTGAAATGTACTCAAGTGCACAAACATACACTCAAATGAATGAATAAATAAATAAATAAAGAGTTAGCTGTACTTTTATTCTTTCCATGATCTTTTCACAAATTGGGGGGGGGGGGGACGGACACGGTTGGGCTCCAGGAAATATTCCATGAGAATTAAAGCCCTGGTTATATTGAAACTCTAGTACATTACAAGCTCAGAAAATTAATCCGCTGCTGCTACTGGTAGAAGGATCAGGGAGGGAGTAAGTATTTTACACTTTACATATAGTAATGTCAATGCCATGAAATCATGTATCTTGTGTAATTATTATAAATAATAAATGATTGCCCTATGTGCCTCTACCTCTTCTATTAATATAGCAATCTCCTGTGTTGTGAAGCATGATTTACGTGTTCTCTTGGCGAGTGACCTACTACTTGCTCTTCTGACTTACACTGTTTTTTCTTGCTCTATGCTACTGCCGCTCGACATGATCACCACTTCTACATTCAAAACGGAGCCTTGCGGTGACGGAAGCGCATTCTGTCTCTTAAAGGGATTTTTGCCTGGCCCTGATTGGATAGCAGATTCCCCAGCCTAGTCAGCATTGATTGGTTGGACACTGTCACTGCGCCACTAAACGCCCTTGTGCTGGGTTTTTATTTTGATTAGAATCGCACTTTTGGAGAGGCCACGCCCTACTAGGCAGACGCGTTTGACTTTAACCACTGCGTCTGCGATTGCACTCGTTTCATCAGAATCGAGTCCTATATATACTTGTGAGTTGATTACTGTTGATGGTGGGGGTCATTTCACTGTTACTTTGTCTAAAAACAAATCAAATGTTATTAAGAAAGTACAACATAACTAGTAATGCCAGTAAACATGTGCCTGGTGAAGTTGTTTTTAATGCTTCTGACTCTCAGATACTTTTTGGTGTGCAATGATTCAAAGACACAAGTTCAATGAACTTGAACCTGTACAGGCAGAATTTTATTTTTTAGTGATATAGCTAAACGTCTTCCCGTCCTGACAACTTTTTACACTTCTAACTTTAAAGTCTGTTTCAAAGATATTTTCAAAATGGCCGCTCTAGTGCACTGGGGTTTGAGATCTGCCCTGTAAATCACTGCAGGAAGAGCGATTTAAAAAAAAAAAAAAAAAAAAACCCAAAAACCATAACAACAAGTGCTCTGGCTTTTCTGTTCTGTACCACATCATGGGTAGTTATTGCTGTGTTACCTGTATGACAGTGTGGACAATAATCCTTACACTATCAGTGCACTAGAGTGGCCATTTTGAAAACAGCTTTGAAACATACTTTTAAGATACAAGTGTAAAAAGTTGTCGGGATGTTAGCAATGAAAATAAAAATTAAATTACATTATTTAAACAGTTGTAGCAACACATGGGGACGTGTAACGCTATATTTCTCGGAACCCCGATACTTACTCTTTTAAAGGGTTAAACTTTTGGCTTTACTTGTAGGTTCATGTTGTTTTTTGCTTAACCTGTAAGGTATTTCCTCAGCACTTAAATGTGTATAAAGCAACCAGTGTACAGTATTGGGAATTTCTCTCCTGGGGACATATTGAGGGAAGGTTTTTAGCAACTGTAACTACAACAACTTTTTAAACAGAAACAGGTTCAGTAACATCTGCTTAATGGAAACCTCTGTGGAACAGCTCGACTTTCGATTTTACATGATTCCAAGTGCAAAAAAAGAATCTTCATAATTTGTTCTTATGTTTGCACTGACTTTTTTTTTTTTTTTTTTTTAAAGATGAATCCCTTCCATTGACAAATGCAGTAAGTATTGCATATTGTAGCAAATGTTATATAGTTTAATATAATTAATATTTATATTTACAAAGTTTAAAACAGTACCTACTCTCAGTATTCAATAATGTATGTAATTTATGATAGGTAAACTACTTCCATTGCTGTTACAAATGGCTTTTGACATCCTCCTATAATTATATTTTTATTCTGATTTTGAGATAAATGTACAGAATGTACATGTTTTTATTTTATTGTAAACAAAATGCATTCATTCAGCCTTCTTTGGCTTGGGGGGGAAAAAAACTGTGCTTTGTTTAAAACTAAAATTGCCGGTACTTGGTTTGAAATCTGCCTCACCTTTGTCTGGATACATTTGTTGGTACAGTAATTTTGCCTTCATGACCAGCACGCCACCTATCTGGTTGCATTGCACAAATGGTTGAGTGATTGCATACTTCCGGCTGAAAGGGGTGTTCGGTAGACCGGTCACTTCGCAAGTTTGGTGTTCGTAACTCTGAGTTTCTACTGCAATTTTATTTTCTCTGGTTCAGATTTTTTGACAGATCTTTGAAAATCGATTTCTTATATGTATTAAAAATATTTTTGGTTGCAACTTCCATTTCCCTGGTGATGCACAGCCTACATAATATATTGTCAAATCTCAAAATATGTAAGGTATTTACTATTCGCAGTAAGAAGCCAAAGCTACAATGAGCGTAATGGAAACTATCACACATGTCCTTGGTAACATAGCAGGAATTTGAAGTTAACTTTTGTTATGTTGCTATATTTATGTAGCAGAGAGGGTGTATCAACTAAACCTCTTTATCTTCTGTTATTGTCCTATTTTTTCAAAATCGTGACTTTAATGGTATGGTGATTTATAACTTTACACCACTGCACACATTTAAATGACAGTCATGGACACCCACTGAAATGAAATGCGTTAAAGTAGTGGTTCTATTTATAGTTCTTCTGTTCTTTTGTCTCCACATATCAATAGAATAATTGCCATCCTCAACTGATTGAAGCATAACATTTCCTAACTATATTCTGGTTAACAATTACAATTTTATTAAGAGAAATTGTATGCTCAAGATTGCTGTTTAGACAGTATACAGTAATATACAGCAGGAAGTGGCCTCCCTATCTCTGAAATACTAAACACATGGAGGTGCTTTCCAAAAGAATGTAGAGTATATCAGCATCATCTGCGATAACCTGGTTGAGCACTGCTGATTCAGTATCGGCTGTTGCCACTCACATAATGTTGGAGAATCCCAGTGTAACAGGGTGATGTTACTTATGTGGGTTGTCGCTGAATAATAACAAGGCAGATACAGAGCAGTGGGTGTTGACACGGCACACCTATTTAATAACAACCCAAGTGCTGCTACCAGGGTACAATTGCTAGTGTCAGATTTAATAAAGAAAACAAAACAAAACAAAGCTAACATGGCGAGCACCAGCCTCACTAAAAGAGACGTCCCGGAATCTACCCTACGAAACCTCTCTTTATTGGTTGTTAGAATCAAATCCCGTAAACTAACCTAGCCAAGTCCCGGTGTCCTCCCGGCGACTCCGGCCTCTTCCTGACGGCCTCGGCTGGGCAATGGCTTCATGAGCAGCGTCTTGGAGTGGAAGGGTTTTGTGCAGTAGTTCTCTCCTCCTCGGTGTACACAAAGCAAGCATTCGCTTAGTGCCCGTCTGTATGGCTATGGCCGTGTAGTAGCCTCTAACGTCGGCACTGCTGCGTTCCCAAACAGACATAGGCTCCCTGGGCATGCCCCCCCCCCCCCCAACCAATCAGCAGCATAGCTGAACCAGTGACAGGGTCCTCCCTGTCACACCCATACACAGGTATTAAGGTTGAAGTGGTTTGTGCACCATGCATGAAGTTCAGACCTTTCTGGGTAGATCTCTACATTGATTTTAAGTAGGGTTGCCTACTTCACAATTTCAAATGCTTGTTCTTAGTTTAAGCGATGCACCTAATTACCGATGGAAATTAGATTTAAGAAGTTCATACTTAATTGAGCATTATTTTAATAATATAATCACAAACATATCAATGTGTTAGGAAAATAGAGCTGGAGCTATATCTATTCAATGCTCTGTGTGTTTGTATCTCAAATTAAGACAGTAATAAATAGATCATGGTGTTCTGTACATTTATTATTAACATTATTATTATTATTATTATTATTATTATTATTATTATTATTATTATTATTATTATTATTATTATTATTTCTTTCTTAGCAGATGCCCTTATCCAGGGCGACTTACAACTGTTACAAGATATCACATTATTTTTACATACAATTACCCATTTATACAGTTGGGTTTTTACTAGAGCAATCTAGGTAAAGTAACTTAATCAAGAGTCCAGAGCCCTAACCACTACTCCACACTGACTGTAACCCTTTCAGCTTTACAGACACGCTAGTGTCCTAAACTGAAAAAGTAATGCTGTTGAAAGAGTGAAGTGTGACCTGGAAATGTATGTATGATCATGACACATATTATTTTTAGAGGGAGGATGGGAAAGTTTGAGTTGTCTTCAAACTTACTTCGCAAGTTGCTTAGCATGAAAACACAAAAGGTCACAATCTACATATTATTTATTGCATTTATATAGCACTTTTTATACAAAAGTATCGCAAAGCACTGTACAGAGTACATAGCAGAAAAGAACAAACCACAATACATTTGTATAGCATGTCACACATACAACTCATACAACTGCCACAGTCATACCATTTAAATAACAGATTTAAATAACAGTATACACATAATACAAAAGCAGCAATTTTAAAGTTACATTTAAACCCACAAAGATAAGAAAGCCATTTTATAAAAGTGTGTTTTTAGTCTTGACTTGAAAACTGCAACGGCCCCAGCTTCCCTGACAAATGACGGCAGAGCATTCCATAATCTCGGAGATCTATGAGAAAAAGGCCTTGTCTGTTGAGTTGGAGGTAATGTTAAGGCCAGGACTAGCTGTGTATTGCAAATGTTAGAGCTGCATTAGCAGGAAACAAAAATAATCCTACATTAGAAGAGGACTTGCATGACTGACTAAAAAAAAAAAATACATTTCATATTTGTAACCAGTTCAGAAAACAAATTAAGCTGAACATTTTTTATCAAGTTGACCAACATTCTAATGAATGCCAATAGCAACCACAATTTGTAATGGAAAGTTGGAAGAAAAATTATTTTGATAAAATCAGGGTTGTCCTACAAGGAACTTCTTGGCAAAGGATATTCAAGGGACCAAATGAAGGTACTGTAGCAAGTTGGTGTATTCAAATATTATATATTGATTGAAGATTATCCTACCACTAACCTTTGAAGCGTGAAACTCTTTCTGTAACTGTGCAAAGTAAAAGTGCAAAGTACAAGAACATATTTCAATAATGACTTATACACTTTTGGGGCATTTTAATTGTTTGTGGTTTGCACTGTAGGACCACAATACTATATCTCACTGTTTCTTTTACGACATTTTTGTGCTGTGACTTTATTATTTCTGCTGTGACATTATTTCTGCCTCTACCATACCTTTATCCAATATCGGAAAAAAAATAACTCCACAGCAACAGAAAATTTAACATATTACGGAATGTCTGCTTGACAAAGGGTTCAGAAGTAAGCTGCTGCAACATCTAATATAAAAAAAGGTAGAAGCAGAAGGGTAGGTGCAGTGGGCATGAAATTAGAAGTAGCTAATGTTACTGCTACTTTTTTTTTTTTTTTTTTTGCAGTTTTCAAGTTGGAATTTTTATTTATCATCACCTCTGCATTTCTTGCTAAAAAAAAATAAAGTTCCAATTTAGTGCACTTCAATACATTTAAACTGTGTTTTTGATGTACTGGTTCAGATTTCTGTGTAATGGATGTTTGCTTTGAAGCCCAGCCTGTGTTCTTTTTTTTTTTTTTTTTTTAAATAAATAGGTGTGGACAAAACATAAAGAGCAGAAAACGGTGACTGTATCCTCCAGGAACAGTTGACTGCACAGTGCATTGTCAGTTATTGTTAATATTCGGTCGACATTTTAAAAGATTTTTTTTATTTCGACAATAACAATGGTCTTTTAGAGCTTTTAGATCCAAAGATATTGCTTTTTCTCAGTTAAGATCATTTAACATGCCTTTAAATTTTGTACCTTTGTACAAAATAATATGTAGAAATTTGAATCCTGGTTTAAATTTTCATGTGGCACAGATGATTCCATTTCAAGAGTTTTCCAAGATCCTTTGTAATAACGATCTCTTCATAGAATTGATTAGCATACCCTGGTGGATAGAACTCTTGTATTGGTAGCTGAATAAGAATTTGTATGAACAGGCACAACTCGTATGTCTTTGGTTCTCTTCATTACTAATTTTGTTAGTCAGGGTATCTGTGGTCTCTGTCTTAGAACTACTGAAATGTATCTGTATTCCCGCTGTGTGATTTACCATTATTGTGTATAATTTCAGACATGGCCTTGGGCCTGGTGGATATACATTTTGGAACTTACTATAATGTAATGAAAAGCTAATTTGGGAAGCATCAAGTTTTAGGAAGCCCAATAATCCCATGCTGTACTGTATGTTATGAACTAATTTAAGACCAGCTGATTAAATGCACAAAGGTATATATTTTAAATAAGTGATCTACAATCAAAAGGTGAGAATAACAGCAATCGTAACATATTTAGGGATCAGATGGAAGAGACTAGTTTAATAAGAGGGACATATCTAACATTACAAACCACAGCTGACCAGATGAGGAATGGCTTGTATCCTGAAATCTGAATGAAATTTCAAGCAAGATCCAAGTATTTGGAACCTGCATAGTCGCTACAGTAACAAAAATGCAAAGAAGTACACATGGTTTATTATTATTTGTTTATTTAGCAGACGCCTTTATCCAAGGCGACTTATAGAGACTAGGGTGTGTGAACTATGCATCAGCTGCAGTCACTTACAACTACGTCTCAGCTGAAAGATGGAGCACAAGAAGGTTAAGTGACTTGCTCAGGGTCACACAACGAGTCAGTGGCTGAGGTGGGAGTTGAACCGGGGACCTCCTGGCTACAAGCCCTTTTCTTTAACCACTGGACCACACAGCCTTCTATACTTAGTATTCACATTGTGTCAGGGTCAAACGGTCAAGTGCAGACAACAGCACATTTAATAAATGTGCCCTACTGCATGCTTTTGTGAAACACAATATCAAAATAACTGTTGAAGCTTTCCTTTGTAGACCCAGTGCCTTATAGTGATTCAGGTGACTCAGAACTTGCTTTTGTGAGAGTATTTCCACTAAAAACATCCTCTCTCCTTTTGAAGATTTAGGAGTGTCTGGAATAGTAAGCCTTTGTTAACCTTATACCACCTGTGCCATCTGCTTAGTTAGATCCCTTTCATACCTGTATAGGTAGGTGCGCGATGCTGTATAATTCTTTTCCTGGGACGGTGCTTGGTGTTGTGCCCACCATGCCAGAGGAGAGTATGACAGAGACTTCTAGGCATCTTCCATGGCCACCCCAACCCCGGATCTCAATCCAGTTAAACTTATTCGTCATCAGTTTCCTTTGCCTACCTTTCTACACACATTGTTTGAAATAATGTGAATGAATGGGTTAACATTCCTTAAGACACCTTCTAGCACCCGACAGGTACAGGTCATGTAAAGGATACCAAAAAATTCAGAGTAGAAACACAAACATTGTGGAATGGATGTGTGTTTATATACATATTTTTTTTTATAAGTGCTAAGTTATGAAATGTGTAGGGTAAGGCAAAATTGATTATGGCATTTATTTTATTAAATGTATGTTTTTATTTTTAGAAAGACAATCTTATGAACAAGCTGCAACATACAAATGCTTATACAGAAACAATACACAATAGAACATTTAAAGTATTTAATACAGGAGACACTGTTTTAAAGGGGTGGAATAGTTTGATGCTGGCAGCATAAGCAAGCCTTACTGTAACCAGCCGCATGAGTAGCTGGCTGTAGGTGGTTTCCCCCATGTCATGTTGCCTGCAGGAGTGTATAAGATTAATTGGCAGGGGTGTTGAGAAGGAGAGAGCTGGCTCAGGGTCAAGAAAATAGGAACAATCCAGAGAAATTGAAAGGGCAGAAAAGAACACAGTATGAAGGAGAAAGGCTGAAGAGCAAAACCACAGAGGAAGTTGCAGTTGAATGGTGCATAAAAGAGGCAGAAAGTGGCATGGAGATGTGAAGGATAAACAATAAGTAACACTGACAGCAGCAGAGAGAAGCCGAACATTTTCTGAGAACCGTAAGAAAAGTAAAGTGGATTAGGGAAAAACTAAATTCTGTATTTTAATTATATATGTATTCAATGTTTTTTTTATGCAATGAATATAATCCAGTATAAAATAGATGAAGATAAAAGTGTTAAACGAAAATATTTAATGATGTGGCTTTAGACAATCAACAGATCCTTTTTATTTGGAAAAAGACAAAGTCATCATCAGTATACACACCCTGATTCTGATACTGTTAATAAGTTGTGCTAATACATGCAGACAGGCTAATATACCCAGCATTCTAATGCTCTCAATAACCTGATAAAGAAGATTCTTACCTCATGCCAAACTCTGAAGCCCCTACGATGGCCTCCTCCTCTGGCAGGGAAATGCATCCCGAGTGGAGGATAACTGGCAAACTTGCCTAGTGCCTGTACTGGACCAGACCAGGGTTTAAACTCAAGGGGTCAATTGCAGCGTACCAAATTTAGTCCACTTGATGTGTCTAACTAGTGGATTAAGCAGGTTTAGTCCACTTGAATGAAGTTAGTACACCTTCTAATCCCGTACCAGAAGTTAATCATCACATGTAGATCATCTGCTAAATCAGGTTAAACAAAATCCTGAATGCAGCGTACCAAATCTGATTCGTGATGATCCTGTTCAAGTGGACTAACTTATTACGCTTGCTTGTCCTAAGCATTTACTGCTTACATTGTTTGCAGAAACCGCTGCATTTTTCCTCTGAAATGATAGTCCATCTGAAAACTTTATTCCGTACATTTCTTATGTCCGTCACGTTTGGGCAGTCAGATCTGTCAGAATATATATTATTAATCATGTTCCTTTTGATACTGTTTTCAGTTTAACGCAATACAATTTCTGTCAATATACCTGAACTATAAACAACTAATGGTCCATTATCACGCAATTAAATTTTTTCTGTGTCGGCACCTTTAATGCAAGTATGATCTGCCAGTTTGAAATGTGCATGAAAAAGTGCACATGACATTTATTTTTTACTTAAATATGTTTGATGTAATGAAAATGTGTCTGTATGAACATCATTTTGATCTTTTTTTTAACATCAGGTAATCAAAGAAACTATAAAATGTTAATGCAAAAGTCTACCAGAAGCCATAATAGTAGTACAGTGTTTTCATGTTAGATTTCGCAATGTCACATTTTTCAATTTTTCAGTTTTTTGTTAAGTATAAGGAAAACTACAAAGCGGTATTTAATTGAATGAATTAACATAATATTATTTAGCAGGTTTCATTTGACTTTATGAAGCAACATGTGTTAATTCTATAGGGTGATGCAAAAATTTTGGCCACAGCTGTAGGTTAGTCCCCATTATCGGTCTAACTTGTTCCACTTGTTCCGATGACTTAAACCAATTACCGGGATCATCTGTTTGATACGCTGCAATCTGGATTAAGTTAGTAGGATTTTCTAGTCTGCATTTTAGTCCATTTGATGTGGACTTAGTCACTGGTATGCTCCAACTGACCCAAAGTTTTGCGCTGGTATTTGTAAGCATGTTTTTATTTTGAAAAATAGATATGGGTACTGCAGCCAAGTTAGAGAAAGGCATTATATGTAGCTAGTTATTACCAACAAAACAAAGGCACGGCAATGCCATCATATTTATAAATAAATCATCATCATAATAATAATAATAATAATAATAATAATAATAATACCACAAAACAAATACAAAATAATAAATTGCACAGGGACAGAGGGGTATCCCATTCTAAAAATAAACAAACAATCATGTACAGGGCTCCTCACCCTGTTACATATCCACCCCCCCACCCCCAACAGCCACCCCCCCCCTTAGTCCAAAAGTCCCGCTTCACAGTCCCGGAACAGGGGCAGCAATGGGCCATGGGTGGCGGCCACGGTGGGAGATCCACCTCCCACCCCAAAAAGCTGTAGCGGCCAGGCTGACCGCACACAGGCCGGCTCCTCCGGCCAAGGTAATTTTAGCAGCCGCCCAGCTGCCTGTGGTCTCCGGACCTCCTCCTCTCCCCCCCCCCCCCCCCCCCCTTTTCCATGGCCGACAGCTCCCCATTTTGGGGCTCCGGCCACATGAGCTCCTGCAGCGAAACTGATGCGGGGGGAGCGGGTCTCCTGACCTCTTCCCCCCCCTTCTTCATGGCCGACAGCTCCCCTTTGTGAGGCTCCGGCCACAGTATTTCCTGCTGTAATGCGGGACCGGCAGCGACCCCAGGCGAAGCGGGACTGTTGGCAACCCCAGGCGATGCGGACGTGGCATCCCTGAGAGGAATGGGTGCAACTTCCCCGGGCGAAGCAGAGACGACGACGACAGCTCCTCCCCTTCTGGCTGCGACGGCAGCAGGGGCTCCCCCCCTTCTGGTGGTGGTGGAGACAGAGGCAGCTCCTGCTGCTCTGCTCCTGGCGGTGGAGGTGGTGGAGGCAGAGGCAGCAGGCATTCTCCCTCTGCTGGCTGAGGCGGTAACAGCAGGCACCCTTCCTCCACTGCTGGAGACCTGGGTTCTGGATCTGTGGGCCTCCCCTTCCTGGGCTGTGGCTGCACCGGCTCCCCCCTGCAGTACCTTTTCTGGCCTGGGTCCTGGAGGCGCTGGTGATTGCACGATGAGCACCACGTGTGACAGGGTAGCCGATGTGGTGACGTCAGGCCAGTATGCAGGAAGAAACCAAACACAAAATACTGCGGTGCAGCGCCGTTTAAAAAACAAAAATAAATAAAATATTTAAACAAAAACACTTGCTCACAGAGCGAAAATGAAAGTTTAAACAAAATAATCACGAGCACTAAACACAAACATTAGGACAGGCTGGGCAGTTGCTGTCACTGTTCCTATTTATATTTCAGGTTTGTTTATAATATTAATCCACTCGCTCACTCTGCTTGCGTTCTCCACTTCTGAACACCCACCCTGGACTGAGAGCGCTGCAGGTTTATATACCGTGGCTGTGGGGTTTAATTAGGTAGTAATTATTCTATTACCCCTCGGCCACAATCTGCATGAGTTTTTTTACTACTACTGGCAGAGGACTAGCTGCCGACCTCGCTTCTGCTAGGAGACATTTAAAATAAAAATAACAAAACAAATGCACGCTATGCTGTCATATTTATAAATAAATAAATAAATAAATAAATAAATAAATAATAATAATAAAAATAATAATAATAATAATACAACAAAACAAAAACAAAATAATAAATTGCACAGGGGCGGAGGGGTACCCCGTTCTAAAAATAAACAAACCATCATGTACAGGGCTCCTCACCCTGTCACAAGTAGGTTAAAGAAAATTATGTTCATTTTATTTAGTATTTCATTATGCCAAGCATAGTGCTTATTCCCTAGAAATAACCATTACAGAAAAACAAACAAACAAAATTAAACTCTCCCTTGCTGTTTGCAGTTTGATGGCTGTAAAGGGGTTTCAAATGCTGCCTATAGGCTTCTTTGTATGACTGCAAAGCTGCTACCTGGTAGAGAGTGTGTGCGTGTGTGTTTGTTTGTTTACGACATGCTGGTTCAACTTTGGTACAAGAAATTGGTTCTATTACAGTACCACAGATTTAAGCTTTCTTTTGACACCTCAAATGCAAATAAGGGATCTTTACCTTTTAATTCTGTGTAGAGACTGCTCAAGCAAGCAAGAGGGGAGGAGAGGACGACTGCTGACATTTGTAGACTGCTGACAATGTTTCATATTCTGTCAGGTTGCGTAACATATGGGTTGTCCTTACTATAGCTACTGTTACCATGGAGAGATAGCGGGGTGGATTTCCTAGAATCCCTAAACCTCTAAGGGAGGGAGTTTGTTTACGTCTGGGAATGGCACACTATATATACCACTGTGACGAGGCAATTCAGATGTGCCTTTGCATAGATGATAGGGGATAATGGTAATGTAACTGTTGCTGCAGGTGTAAATAAAGCAGAACATCCTGAAAGCTTGCAGCATACTGTATCTGATTGAAACCGTATATGTTTGCTTGTAGCATGTGTTTAAATGTGAGCTGCTGTCAGGCGTGCTGCACATTTTGTCTGGGCTGATAGGATCAATGCAGGAAAGGATTGATGCATATTTTTAGTGCTCATTTAAGTGTGGAAGGCTGTGTGCCACACGTAGGCTGTTCTTTGTGGTTATAAGTTAACGGTACAGAAGCTGCATGGATAGTGCAAGTGTTGTCTTGTATATTGAACTGTAGGGTGTCCATGTGTAAACAAGACAAAGCAAGTGGATGTTGGTAAATGGCAGTCTAACGTCACTGGCATAATTGATGGCAGTAAGCCTTGATGTACGTAAAGGGAAATGACCAAGAACCACCCAGTGTCTGTGTAGCAGAGGCTTTTAGGTAAGTTCACAGCTTTAATGCTGAGGTTTCTCTTTGCTTACGTTCTGTAATTTCTGCTTTTTGTGAAGTGTGAAGTGCTGACCATACTTTTCAAGTATTCTCTGAAAACACGGTTAGGACATTTCCGGAGCATGCTATTTGTACTTATTGTCTCCTTTTATCACTTATTTGAAATGAAATATATGATAAACACCTGTGTTGGGAGCTTGGCATTTCAGGTTAATGTAAATATTGTTATTTTAACAATATTATGTGCTGCATAAAGTATTTACTGATTTAACAGAACAGTACATTAGAATTGATTGGGAGGAAATAAAAAGGAAGCTTTTTAAAGATTAAGAAAGCTAATTATTATATGTGAAATAAACAGCATTCAACTAATTTTGCCATGCATGGAGTCTTGCTCTCTGTACAGAGCAGAAGGTCTCTGTGTGTCAGGGATTCAGACAGTTTGGAAATGAGGTGCGTTTGAAGAACTGTATTTTGTTTCCCAAAATGAGCTGTAGAGAGTGAGTGTTTTTCATGTGAAAGGGAAAATACCAGGAGATCCTTTGGTTTGACCTTCGAGCTGGCAAATGATCAGGGACTCCCAACAACTGGTTTAAGGAGATTCATTTTAATCTGATCTCTTACCAACAGAACATTGCTGTAAAGCTTTACTGATAATCTTTGAGTAGACATGGGGTTTAAAGGTGGGGAATCTTCCCCCTTATAAAGTATTCTTATTTTATGAGCTTTTTATTTTAAACATTTAAGAATTCGAGTGAGAGAACCAGCAAAAAAAATGGATAAAATAAAGATTTGAATGTGATTTGGGACAAAGAAAGAAGGCTGGAAAGCAGCTTAGGTTACTGTAGTTGTCTTTGAGAAATTGTCTCGGGTACAGTTATTTATTGGATGTTGCACCGGTTTTCATTTGGTATTATTTACAAACATGCAGATTTGCAGGTGGTAAAAAGTAGTGTGGCAAAGTGGTTAGCAGGGTACAGGTGTAGGAGTGAAGTGGTGCGCAAGGAAGAGACAGACAGTGATAATCCTATCAGAAAAATAGATTTCATTTACAATCCAGGTCAGGTGACCAAAACAATAATCCCTGTTTAAAACAAAGGGTTTGCAGTCCCAAATAATAAACACAGTCCAGTTACAAACACAAGATACAAACACGGTCACCAGTCCTGGGTGCGTGCTGCAGTGCTTGTGGTGCTAATACAGTTATTATCGTGACACAGATGTAGTGATGTCCGGGTTCATGCAGGCCTCAGACGACAGCTCCGGAACATGTTAGCCGTCTACTAATAATAACAATCAACAATTAGAGACGAGACAAAACAAACAAAATACTCACATACGATATCACAACAATGGGCCTTCCGGGTCATGTCCTTAACCATAAACAAAGGAACAGATCCCATATTTGTACCGTCACACATGACCCCGTGGTAAACGAGTGCAGCTGCTCCTCCAATCCGCGGCTGCCACATCGTTTCCCTTTCGGGTCGATGAGTTAGTGCACCGGAGTTCCGCCCCCTTTCTAGATGACCGACTTCCTTTTAACCCTGGGAATGAATTCTCAGGCCAACCAGTCCAGAAACTAAAAACTGACATTGAAAAATGTGACATTTCAAACTCTTTAACATGAAATACTGTACTACTATTATGGCTTCCGGTAGACTTTTGCAATATCATATTGTAGTTTTTGATTACAAAAGATCTAAATTATGTTCATGGTTTTTTTTTTTGTCTCAGTCCTAAAATGTTGGTGATGCAAAACTTTAGTCCATAGCTGTAGTTACTGTTCAATGATTTAAAAATAAATAAATAAGAATAAATTTATATATATATATATATACACACATATATATACATATACTTGTAGTAGTAAGTATTGTGGTACACACCCAAGAAAAAATATTGACAGACCTTTGTGAAACATTTGACAAAGGCACCTGACACTAACAACAGTAATGCAGTGTTCATGTATGGGCCAATAATGATTTTAGTATTTAGCTACAAGTATATTAATTTACCCGCTTTGTTACTGACACTTCATCAAATGTTCGGGAACATGTAAAAGTCTAGGGTAATCAACTAGTGCTTCTTGCAGAACAGTTTATTCCAAAGCTAAATCAAAATGTGCAAATCCAACTTTCCTTTGTACAGTGCAAGGTAGTATTACAGTGGTACAATACTTGGAGATTGAGATTTCTGATCATTTGCTGTCTTCAGATGTACATAACAGCAAATCCTTGAATAATAAAGAAAAATATTGTTTCTTATTTGTGAGTTCAGTCTCATAGATTTATGCTAAGATTTTGGTCCTTCAAATGGCATCTTCATGACAGTAAATTTGTTTTCAGTGAAAACAAAATACAATAAAAAGCAAGGTACCAGGGTAATCAAGAACATTATTTTTATAAAGTGATTAACACAGACATATGTGCTTATTCGTCAGTGTGCTGTGCATTTTTATTTAGTTTATTCAATATGAATCTACAATTGTGTGTAATTTACGGTAATTTCGTAGCTGTTCAGTTCTGGCAAGATTTAGCCCAGACAATAGAGCAGCGAGAGGTTACAAGCACATCAACAACATCAATAAATTAAGCCTGGTACAGTGTGTAAAAAAGAGAAAGAAAAAATGCCAAAACGTAATTTAATAATAATAATAATAATAATAATAATAATAAACGCAATATCAAAGTAGCAATATGTATATAACACAATACGGCAAGTTAAACTAATTAGCCACAAATTATATACCTGTGAGTGTACTGAAATTAGCCAGCTGCTTTAAAATATATATATATATATATATATATATATATATATATATATATATATATATATAAGTAATACTAAGAGTGAGATGATGGCTATTTAAATAACCATTACAATAGCCTATATTTGAATTGTTTAATTAGTCTTATCTATTATTTAACAGTACACCCCGGTTTTGAGCTTTGAAAATCTGGTCAACCTATCTATCAATCATTCTGTTGAAATACTACATTTATAACCATCCACATACACTAAAGTGAATAGCAGCAATCTTTATTTTTGGCATTATTATATAAAACTAAAAAGTGAAAGTGATTGACAGTCATCCTTACAATTATTTTTTGGCTACACTGGGCATGTGCAGATAAAGTGGTGAGCTAATTGCTGCTGTTTTGGCAGGGACCATTGACAGCGTAGGATTTCAGTAAATGCATCTTCTGTGTAGGAGGCTGACATTTGCCCTGCTTTCTGATTTGATATATATATATATATATTTTTTTTTTAAACACCTACACACTTCTGCTGATGGATTCCAATACGAGTGAATCAGGTTTGCATTTGTCAACCTTCAGAAAAAAGAGTTTGAAAACTCACTGTATAGAAACTTTATGTAAACATAGGAACAATGTTCTGTCAATTCTTGATAAATAATTGTACCAGTGACTTAGTCCACGTCAAGTGGACTAAAATGCAGACTAGAAAATCCTGCAAATCTGTAGTAACTTAATCCAGATTGCAGTGTATCAAACAGATGATCCCGGTAATTGGTTTATCGGAACAAGTTAGACCGATAATGGGGACTAACCTACATTATAGAATTAACACATTTTGTACCTACATCACCCTATAGAATTAACACATTTTGCTTCTTAAAATCGAATGAAACCTGCTTAATAATGTTATGTTAACTTATTGAATCACATACCGCTTTGTAGTATTCCATAACAAAAAAACAATCAAAAATTGAAAAATGTGACAATCATGTTTTTATAATTTTAAATAAAAATAAACATTGATTTATCGACTGTAAATCATCACAGTAATCATGATTATCGTCTGAATAAATAAAATATATAAACGTTCTTATAACTTGTCTTGTTATTGCTAACAAAATAAAAAAGAAAAGTTTAAAAAAATGCTGAGTTTTCGAAAATAAAATTATTGGTGTTAGGGTATATTTTATGTTTCATATTTATTCTACCATAACACTTTTCTTACATCTTGTACACTAGGTATTCGGTAAATATGTTATTGAAGCAATACAACTGCTGTAGGTATCCCCCCCCTCTGTGCCGACTCAGCTACACCATTGCTGCCTATGGAAAATAGTACCGAAATCTATCTATCTATCTATCTATCTATCTATCTATCTATCTATCTATCTATCTATCTATCTATCTATCTATCAATCATACTTGTAGGACGAGTCCGGGACTCTGACTCGAGTCGCATTTTTCGTGACTCTGACGAATCACAGCCGCAAAAGACTCTGACCCGACATGTGACTCTGACTCTGACTCGAACATTTGGGATCCGTGACTCCAAGATATAAATGACAGGTAATTTTTTTTTTTTTTTTTTAATTTTCTATTATACCAGTAATATTACAGTTAGTAGGAAACCCACCCAACAAAAAAACATTGCCCAATCACTGGTTAGCCCTGTTGTCTTTGCAGCCAATCATAGTAAGATTAAGAAATTGGAAGCGAGTTAGGTTGTAGTGTAAACACACAAATCCAACTCAACCATCACACACCAAGTTTTTTTTTTCTCTTTTGCATTAAGTTTTATAAGGAATAAATAATGTCAGCATGGTAAATTCATAAGTGAGGGCTGGCACACATTTTATTTTTTGTAGTAATGTTTTAATAATAAAGACAACAAATTTTATTTCAAATGAAAAATGGGGTTGATCACTTTCTTTAATTATAAGATGACCGTATAAAAAGAAGTTTCTGACGAGTGTGCTGCCAAACCTGTCTCTGCGGCTGTCTGACAAGTAAGAGTTTGAAAATTATATACTAAAGAACGTTGTTGTAGCGCAGGCACCTGATACTACATTTCATTTCCTCATGGATAGCGCCTCATTTAAAGAGTTTGTATAAAATTAGCTGTGCACGAATGACACTTGAATTTTATATATACACACACACACACAGTGCTTCCTCGCTGTAACGCGGGTCTCGAGGGACACACAATATGAGCGTTATAACCGAAGAGCGTTATAACCGAAGAGCGTTATAAACGGGGGAGGGGGTGGGGGGCGCCGCGGGACACATAACACACACCTGACTAAAATACAAAATAAATAAACTCCCTCTTTACAGTGCACATAGAGTGAAGCAAAAATTGAACTTTCCGTGAATTAACCATGCATGAAGCACCATGTAATCAACGCACATTACAAATAAAAAAAAGGTAACATTCCCACTCATGGATCATTTTAATTAGCAGTTTTTAAACTATAAATAGCCTGGCTAAACGGCAGCTGGGAGTTCAGTTCGAAGTGACAGACAAGCAAACTAAGTGTGAGAAGGAGAGTGGGTCGGTAGAGGGGAAAGAATGGGCTCGCCCCAGGTTCGGCTGCCGGAGCGGGGCTGAAACGTCTCGTCCCCCTGAGAAAGCTGCAGCTCCTCTCGCAGCAAAAAAGTAAATACATTAAGAAAGATAACCACATAATAGGCCTAATATTTATTTAGTTATAAAATGAATGCTGAATAAGATGTCTGTGTTATAAAGTGCCAGCGTAGCTTTTCTTCAGTTCAGATACTGTATCAAAAGAGAGAAACAGAAGTGGAAGTTAGATTGAGAAGTTGTTTACAGTTTGAACAACACCGGTACTGTATTTACTGTAGAAATATTGCATGAATCACTTGTATAGGGAATTGGGGGACATGCTATAGGAGCGTTATATCCGAGGTGCAGTATAATCGAGAGCCTTATAACGAGATATATATATATATATATATATATATATATATATATATATATATATATCGTATTACTTTGAATTAACGCCTCAGATATCAGTTTTTTAATAGATGCCGCCCTCGAATAAACGCCGCTCTCAATAAAGAAACGTTAAGGTATTTTTTTCTACCCCTGCTCAAAAAATAAAGAACGAAACACACAACTCTGTCTGTGTACATGACACCCCCGAAGAGACTGCAACCTCACTCCAGCATGTAATACAAACTAATGTACACCCACCTTAGTAAGCAAATGTTATTTTATAGTACCGTCCCGACACACAACCCAAGATGAACTACTTACAGAACAGCAGTCCTTCACATCCCTTTTTTTCCAGCAGAGTTCAGTGCCAAAACAGCAGGGGATAAAACAAGGGCTGTCTGTTTACCTCGTCGTGAGCTTGGATGGTGAAAACTTACTCAGAGGAACTAGAGAGCTTTGCCGGTCACTCTAAGCACTGGAATTTTACTCAGTCCTATACAATTATATATATATATATATATATATATATATATATATATATATATATATATATATATATATATATATATATATATATAAAAACTTGCTTACTATCAATGAGAAGATTTAGTTTCAGTTTCTCTTAGAGAAAAATTACAAACAAGCAGGTAAATTACAGTGAGAGAAAAAAAAGAGTAGGATATATTTTAGTTTTAACAGAATTCAAACCGATAAACTACCATTCTCTCTCCTCTTCCTATCCCGCCCCATAGCAACCAATAAACACTCCTGATTCGCTGGTACACTCCCACTTAATAGGCTCTTGTTAACTGTCAGTAAATGTACTGTATTCAAGCCCCAAAAACACACAAGAGTATAGACGTGCTGCAGATTGGAGCCTCTCATGGCACCGTTTCTAAAATGCTTTAAGTCATTTAATAAAATATTGCAGCATTTGTAAAGCATAGTATTATTAATTAAGGCCACCCTCGTATAATCGCCGCCCTCATTTAAGGTCCGCAGTCATTTTGATCAATTTAAAATATATATATATATATATATATATATATATATATATATATATATATGGGCGAAATCGTGAAAAGTGGTCCTAAGTCAAAATCTAGATTTGTTATACATTATTTGAAAGCCAGAAGTCTCTAGTTTATGAATTTTCACTTTTCAAGATGAACAGGTTCAGTGACAATTAAGTTTGTATGACATGTGTCAGCTAATTGGCTACCTAACCTGAGTTTTTGCTTTTTTATAATAATATTTTCCTTATTGAAAAAAAAAGTATAATTAACTGCAAGCCAGTTGTGTAATGTCCGTCACGTGTTTTTCACAAAAAGTTTTATTACAGCTAAAGTATGACAGATAGACACATCCATTTTTAAATGCAAAGCACATTTGTGGCTACCAATAGCTTGGTAAATTTGCTTAATTTTTTGCCTGTTCTTAATACTTAATTTTGCTGTGACGGACCTGGGGAAAGGGTTAATTGTGCACTGCAGTATTTATAAAAGATGTCTGCCTCACCCACACCACAGCATAATTATTTATGGCAAAGACATATCAGAAAGAATACAATTAAATAATAATAATACCGGAAATAATAGTAATATGAATAATTTCTTGCATAGCTCATTGCATACCTTGTATGTATTTGCCATAAAAAATTCTACCAGCTTTTTTTTTGCTAAATGCTCATTTTAAAAGCCTCCTTATATAACAAAAGTTGATGATGAGCCCCCTCAAATCCTTTTGAATAAAAATAGCCATCAAGTAAGAATTGCCTTCTCCCTCCTTTTTATTTTTCCAGAGAGGTACAATTATTTGTTTCATGTGCAAAGTTACAAAAAGAAGTGCGGTTTTATGGCATACAACTTGGAATCTATTTTCTCCAATCTTTGTGGTGAAAGCTCAAACAGCAATTTGTATCAGCTTGCCTTCAGTGATTCCCAACAGATTAGGAAGAATAGGATTTTTCTGTCTGGGTCCCGTCCGTTGTATGAGATCATTATGACTGTAGCATTATTACCAGCTCAAATGTTATTTAATAACAGTATCAGATTTTTCCGAGTTCTGTGGTATTAATGGCAAAGAAAATATGCCAAGTGCATTTCAATTACTGTAAATATTACAAATACATTTGATCAATTCTGCTGCTCCTCTGCAAATTGTTTAAATTAACCATCCTTAGTACATTGAAACAAAATGTAAAATTCTGAGAAAACATAACAGTAATGTACTTATTTACTTAAATTAGTTTACCATCTTAACTACATAGGAGCCTGCTGTTTACAGTGCCTTGCATAAGTATTTGCAAAAAGACTCACAGCTGTAATTGCTGCCAAAGGTGCTTCTACCAAGTATTGACACAGGGGGGTGAATACTTATGCAACCAACAAATGTCTTTTTTTTGTTTAATTAAAAATATTTTGCACCTTCAAAGTGTTAAGTATGTTGTGTAAATCAAATTGTAAAAATCCCAATTAAATCAATTTTAATTCCAGGTTGTAACACTACAAAATGTGGAAAAGTCCAAGGGGGGTGAATACTTTTGCAAGGCACTGTAGATTGAATAAATCAACTACATGGTTCATGTTTATGATTTTAATGTTCTGAAACCATGGGCCTTATTTAGAAAAAATGTTTTAAGGAATGTATTGTTAAGGACACCGTTTTCTATATGTTAAATCTTTAAACTAAATATTATACAAAATAGTTCTTGATTTCTTTTTTTAGTTTTGTCAACAGTACATGCAACCAGAATACAGAAGTAAGCTCAGAGAGAGAGAGAGAGGAGCAACATCACTACTGTTCAGCGAGTCTGGAATTCCCCTAATTGCATTGCACTTTGAGGATGTGGTTCAGGCTTGGCTCTGGTAGTTCATGCCTCAGCTTCGAGCTAATTGGAAGGAAATTTTAATGTTCTGAGAAACAGAGGGTTATTCCTGGTTGAGAGGTTTTCAGACACAGGGTGGATGCTTGTTGTGTGGAGTTAAAAAAAAAAAAAAAAAAAAAACTTCCCTGAGATTTATATATGAAAAAGAATTTGGTCTGAGGAAATACTTGCAAGGTTGACTTGTTTCCCTCATTTAATATAAATATTAAATTCTCCATTAATTGCCATGATACAAATGGAATTGTAATGATTGCTCTTAAATGACAGCCATTATGAATGGGAGACAACTTGAAATTGAATGACATTTTCTTGCAGTGTTTTAAAAGTTTTTCAAAGTATTTATATGGAATATTGTATATGTAATGTCCACTTTTGCTGCCATGTTTAAATGTAAATAAAGACTCGTTATAGTATTTTTTTTATTACATGTAATTTACACGTTTCGTGCCAGAATACATTCATTTTAAGGTACTGTATTTATCTGACCAAAAGAAAAAAAAAAAAAACAATAAAGAAAAAAAAAACTCTCATGGCAATGGCAATTAAACCTTAAAACATGTAGTCAATTTAAATCCCTACAAGTCAGCAACATCTTCATTTACTAGGAATTTTTGAAGAAGCTGGGTCAACCTGGGTGACAGAAGTAAGTACACAATGCGTGTACGCAATGCTGCAGAAGCAGCAACGTTCACATGACCACCCTTTCATCTGTCCAGGCTTTCAACATGGTATGCTTGTTACAGACACTTCCATCCAAGCTTCTCTGGATTGAAGTTTCGGCCCAAATGTTGATTAGAGCAAATTTTCTTCATCCCTGCTGCAATCTGGTTCATGGTGTGTCTCAGTCATCAGAATATGGCTAACCAGAATGCCCTTAGCTGATGACAAATGTCAAGATAGAAATATACTGTACTTTCCTGTACATTTTCTCTCATGTTTTTCCTTGAGAAAATTACAGCTTTACTTGATAGACCGGGGGTTCAGGATTTCAACTGGCAATATTACATTTAAAAAAAGGGAAAGATAAAAAAGGATTGTTTTAGACAGTTATGTTTTAATATACCATTTTTAATAACGTTATCACCTGCAGTCCCACAGTTGCTTCCTTCTATATAATTTGTCTTGCCAGTTCTTTCCTTGTCCCGCCCCTATCACTACTAATTATTTTTATATTATATGTTAATTATAGTAATTATTTCATTGGCTTCTATGTGCAAACCTTGGCACTGTTTTTTTTCATTCAAATATCTGTATTAAGGATTTACAGCATAAATAAGCAAAAACATTTTTAAATGATTCTTTTTTTAAGCTATAACAGGCTTCGGAGTTAAAACGTTTAAGCTAACTGCAAAGTAAACACCAGGTTAAGCTGAGAAATAGTAGCTGTGATGGTAAGTGATACAGCTCTTCAAATTGTAGCATTTGTTAATTGTGCAGCATTTCACAGAGCACCCTGAATTAATTTACACAATAAAACTCTCATTAGGTTTCTGTATTCTTATTTAACCCTTTACTAATTACTTGCAGTTGCATAACACTGTCTGTGCTGACTTTGCAACTGTCAGACGGTATTTACATTCAAATTAAATGTTTGTTATCTGAAGAATCTGAAGATTATTCAGGTTTCTTAGAATTGGGGGGGGGGGGGGGGGGAGGTTAGGTTTTGATTTTTTCAAAGCAAACCAAAAATATTACTTTTCAAAAAATTTGCCAGACGAAACCGAGACCTTAATCTTTTCTTTGGAATTTTTTTTAGATTTCTATTTTTGTTAAGATGTAACTTCCTTTTGTTTTCTTTCAAATGTATTTAAGCCTAGCGCAAACCGTTTTTGAGTAAGATTGGTTTTTGACCTCTCTACTTTTGACCCCTTGACCTGATCAGTCTGAAAATGTAAATATTATCTTGTTTGCCTGAAACAACACTAAGAACCAAGATTGTTTGTAAATCGGAGATGGTAGGGTTTAAAATCCAACTATTTTTGGGGTGATTTGTCATGGAATGACCCTACTGTTACACATGGAATTTATCCCAAATGTTGACTGGTCGACAAGCAACCCACAAACATGACTTTTGACAGCGTTCTGCTGTTGCACAACTGTGAGAGCCATTATGCAAGAAAAAATATTTGAATCATTAATATATCTATGTGTGCTTTTGGTGTTTGAACCATTTCTTGTTATCAGTCCTTGCACTTAATTAGTTTATATAGAAACCCAAACCGTATAGCCCTTATTGTAGATAGTCTTACAAAAAGTTCAGTATTGTTGGCATGTTTCCATCTCAAATTGTCCTGGTAAAATATTTTCAAATTGAATGATTTTTGGCTAGCCTCATTCATTTTGACTAATTACTATACTTAGGCCAATTCCCCAACACATGCATATTGCACAAGGACCCTGAAAATGTAGTGCATTCCTTTTTAATTTTTTCTTCAGTACAGCATTAGTCTAGCACATTTTGTTTATTGCCCTACATCAGTCAGTATTATTGATGAAGTAATATTCTTATAAATCTAGTGTATTTTATCTTTGTCAGAATGTACTGCCCTTTTTTTTTAATCATAAGCAAAATGTGTTTTCAGATTGAAACTAATGAAAATTGCTTCCTGTTTGATCTGAGTAAAGGTTGCTAATGAAAAGCTTTTTGTTCAGTGGTTTTAGCTCAGTAAAACACTATGGTGAATGCTAGATTTCAAACACAGTAGAGAAATTATAGGGGTAATTTTAATGTAAAATAAAATAAGTTTGACATTTTTTGCTTCTGCATGATGAACAGTACAATACACATGACCATCGACAAGTTTAAAAAAAGACGTACATTTCATTATTTTGTAGGGCTGCAAAGAAGTGTACATTTTGACCTTCGAAGGTTCGGAACACATTACTGAAGGAAGGTTCGAACCTTCAATGGTACTCATTTGCATAATTTACTGGTGATGTCACCATAGCTACTTATTTATATAAAAATCCTATTATTTTACGGGTAATCCATATAAATGGAATAAAACATTCACATGCAGTTTAAAAATGTTATATAGAACAGTAATCATGTTTTTATCATTTAAATAAAAATACATGTTTATTTACATGTAATTGAATATGTTTGCGATACATACAGTAAGCTTGCATTGCACAACTGCAGCGGACTTAGGAAAAACAAAGCTTTATTTAACAGTCACCGTTCCAAGCAGGTTATCCGTCACATTTTACTACTATTCAAAATATTAATAATAAGACTAATAATATGAACTTACGCTTGTCAAGTGACCCCGGAGATTGGTTATACCTCCATGATGATACGAGTTGCTTGCACAGTTTGCATTCAACTTTTTTTTTTGGTCGCCTGGGCATTTAACAAAAAAATCAGCAGAGGTGTTTTGAGACATTTCTTTCAATACAGCTTACGCTATACAACGCTTTGCTGTCGTGATAGATAACACGAGCTGGAGGGGGGAGGGATGGACAGTGCTCTGTTTTCTAAATTAAAATAATTAGTGTTGTCGTAGATTTTGTATGTTTCAAACATATTCTACCATAGCACTTCTCTTACACTGTCTTGTACACTAGATATTCAGTACATATTTTAGTAAAGTACTACAACCGTACCTCCCCAGTGGTTTGGATACTATACCCTGCTCCATACACTCCATATAGGAGGCTGTGTGGTCCAGTGGTTAAAGAAAAGGGCTTGTAACCAGGAGGTCCCTGGTTCAAATCCCACCTCAGCCACTGACTCATTGTGTGACCCTGAGCAAGTCACTTAACCTCCTTGTGCTCCGTCTTTCGGGTGAGACGTATTTGTAAGTGACTCTGCAGCTGATGCATAGTTCACACACCCTAATCTCTGTAAGTCGCCTTGGATAAATGCGTCGGCAAAATAAACAAATAATAATAATAATAATAATAATAATAATAATAATAATAATAATAATAATAATACACGGCAGCGGCACCATATAGAGTTGCTACATATAAAGATTTGGTAGCAGATTTTAATACAACAACTTTTGTTTATGTAATATGCATTATACAAATTAAAGATCGAATTTTGCATGTGAGTGACATTTAATGTGTGATTTATAGTATTCATATATATATTTCTGTTCGAAAGTTTAAAACAACCTCTGAATCCCTGGCTAGCGAACGAACCTTAGAACACAGCCCTATTTTTTTGTGAGGTAGCCAGGGTCAATACGGTTTTAGTCAATTGCTTACTCAAAAGCGATGACTCAATAATTAACGTAACTGACTGTAATAATAATAATATATCTATTTTTATATAGCGCCTTTCATAGTGGACCACCATCACAAAGCGCTTTACAGAGGTAGGCAGTGAACTGTACATTATATGCAGAGTCACTTACAATAGGACATTGATTTAACATCTCATCCGCAGGATGGAGCACAAGGAGGTTAAGTGACTTGCTCAGGGTCACACAGTGAATCAGTCAGTGGCAGAGGTGGGATTTGAACTGGTGACCTTGTGGTTACAAGCCCTGGACTTTAACCACTGGATCACACTGCGTCCTACATGTACATTTACCATAATGATTGACTGTAGTTTTCTTGTATTTGTACCAGGCTACTGTGTGTGTGTGTGTGTGTGTGTGTGTGTGTGTGTGTGTGTGTGTGTGTGTGTATATGTGTATATATATATATATATATATATATATATATATATATATATATATATATATATATATACATATAATCTCACGCACACACACACACACACACATAAAATATATATTTCTTTTTTCATTAAACAAGTAATGCAACTCTCTTTCTCTAGTGAAACGTAAAGTATATGATTATATGATTTTAATGGAGTTTGTGTTTGAATAACCAAGTGACTTTTTGCATGGACAGTTTTTGAGATAAAAAAAAAAAAAAAAACTACATCCAATATAAACATGTTATTAGTATTGACATAATGTAAGTGCCGCTATGAGAGTCCTCAACGTCAGCATGATGTCACTCAGTTTGTAGTTGGCAGTGTGGGAGTTTCGAAGGCCTGGTTTTGTTTGATACAGATTTGAGTAGTCGTAGGAGGAGGTGGTAATTTGATATAGCAATTCAAGTAGTAGGTGGAAGCAGCTCAGTGTGACCATAAAATACAGAAAAAAAAAACATCAGAATGACGGAGGTAGAAAAACAAGAGTGGAGAAGAAACAAAATGAAGAGACAATAAGGGCACAAAGGTAGATTTTCATAATATTATGATTTTACAAAATGTATTATTTTGTGTGATGTGTGATGCAAATAATAAGTTGCATTAGAAAACTTCCCAACAAACTAAATCTAAGTAACCCATATATTTTAAAAAAAAAAATTTAATTATATATTGGTGTGCCAATATAAAACTGCTTAAAAACATCATAGTACTACACAGAGATATTACAGTTTTGTAAAAATATGTGTTTGTTTGTTCCTGTTCACTGTATGGTGCAGTATCATTTTAATCTTCACCGTGTTTTCAAATAAACTTTTTTGCTTACATAACACCAATCATTCACACTGTATATTGTGATGCTGAGAAAGAACCATCTGTAAAGAACCTGGAGTTTAATGCAGTTGCACCATAAATTGTAATGTCATTGCCAGTAGGGCACAGCACCTGTAACAATTATGATTTATAAAATATGATTTTTTTTTTTTTTATATCAATATGATAAAGAAAATAATATTCTTATTGATATTTTATTTGGTCCTATTTTTAAGGAAGTCCAAGGACAAAGGCAAATGTTCAATAAAGATAATAATATTTACAAATGCAAAATATAATAGTATTAGTAATCCTCCCTGAAACTAAATTGGAATACATTTTCTTAAAAAATAAGACCATTACATTATGTCTTACCCCCAATTTTGCCATTTTAAAATGAAAGCATTTTTGTTTACTCTTGCAAATATGTTTTAGGGTACACTGTGTATTGCAGTGTGTTCCTCATACATTGGCTTTCATAATGTGTGAAAGAATATGAAAATCTGTCTTGCTAAAAGATCTTGCCAGTTTTTTAAAGAATAAATATGTTATCTTCTACACAGAGTATTGCTGTAGTGACAGTTCTGCTGTGAGTTCACTAAAGGTTTTGCCGTATCAATTTTTCAACAGTAGCATTTTTTCTTCTTCTGCAAAGCCGGTATGTTTTAATATTGTTGACTATGATGCACACATTGCCTCCTGTTAGTATTCTCCTAAGAGAACACTTTGCCTAAGGGAACACCCTTGTGGTGAAACAGATTTTTCCCATTGTAAATGCTTCAGCTAAAGAAACAGGAACTTTGCTTAAAAGAACACCTTAGCACCGCTAGCGATTCGCTCACAATGGATACAGTACTGTTTTGTAAAAAAGCGACTTGTCATTGCGAGAGTGAGAGTGTCTTGAGGGACACTGATTTGGTTTATTAAATTTTTCTGAGAACCGCCATCATATCATTGAATTGTTTTGTATTCTGATATACACGACTGCACCTCATCGCTACAAAGTGGCATGTAAACAAACGGCAAAATGCACCACTGTGTCTCTTGCTACACAAAGTTGGAAATGGTTCAAGCTCTTGAAAAAAAACCTTAATCGGACACAAGTCGCCTAGCAATTTGGTGTTTCCTGTTCTAATGAGTTGCTTCACCATTCTGTTAAATAATGGGCATGTCTTGTATATTGCTGCTGCATTTTGTAACTTGTGTAGGGGTGCTGTGTTAATTTAGTTTGATAGTTAGTTTATTAACACTAAGTTAACCCTAAGTAACAACCATTATTTTTGTCTGTGCCGTTGTGATAGCCCGAAACACACCTGGCCAGCTAATTTCATAGTATATAGAGATTTAAGCCTTTTGACTGTGTTGTTTTGCTTTAGTTTTATTAACGCTAGTTTGTCTGTTACTTTATTATTATAGTTTATTAACATACATCTGCCTATTGTTTTGCTTTTTACTTATTCAGTTCATTTCATATGTTGCTCCATGTGCAACATGACAAGTAATACATATGTATGTATGTATGTATGTATTTATTTATTTGTTCATATTGTGTTTGGTGGCTAACTCCGTCGGCTATAAGAATACTTTGCTTGCTTCCCAAGAGGTGTAGCTGGAGACTACCATACCGTGTACTATTCTGGAACCACAATTAAGTCCAAAGTCATGTTTTCATATTTTAATGAGGTTGATCATTGAAATAGTTATCTATTGTGTATATTTAAAAAGGCATTTTATACAACATTAATATTCCGTATTGCTTTGAATTTAGGACATCCTCGAATTTAAGACGCAATTTGAGGAAAAAATTAAACATCAAATAAATATGCATTTACAAAGATACAACCTCAGTTACGCATATGGAGGCAGTTTGCATCCGTCTGCTATCGCACAGAGCATTATAGTTCTATACTGCTTGTCCTTTCCAGTTGTGATTACTCCCACCTGCTTTTCTCTCTGCCTGCATTACGAGCAATATAATGGCTTTTATTACTTTTTGAAAAACGAATGAATATCCAAACAAATATTTAAATTATGAGCATATATTCGAACATGAGAATCCCATGTTCGTCCCAGCACTATTTAATATACATTGATATACTTTGAGCTTATATATATATATATATATATATATATATATATATATATATATATATATATATATATATATATATATACAGACGTGCTCAAATTTGTTGGTACCCCTCCACAAAAAACGAAGAATGCACAATTTTCTCTGAAATAACTTGAAACTGACAAAAGTAATTGGCATCCACCATTGTTTATTCCATATTTAATAGAAATCAGACTTTGCTTTTGATTTTTTATTCAACATAATATTGTAAATAAGAAAACAAATGAAAATGGCATGGACAAAAATGATGGGACCACTAACCTAATATTTTGTTGCACAACCTTTAGAGGCAATCACTGCAATCAAACGTTTTCTGTAGCTCTTAATGAGACTTCTGCACCTGTTAACAGGTAGTTTGGCCCACTCTTCCCGAGCAAACTGCTCCAGCTGTCTCAGGTTTGATGGGTGCCTTCTCCAGACTGCAAGTTTCAGCTCTTTCCATAGATGTTCGATAGGATTCAGATCAGGACTCATAGAAGGTCACTTCAGAATAGTCCAATGTTTTGTTCTTATCCATTCTTGGGTGCTTTTAGCTGTGTCTTTTGGGTCATTATCCTGTTGTAGGACCCATGACCTGCGACTGAGACAGAGCTTTCTGACACTGGGCAGTACGTTTCGCTCCAGAATGCCTTGATAGTCTTGATTTCATTGTGCCCTGCACAGATTCAAGGCACCCTGTGCCAGGCGCAGCAAAGCAGCCCCAAAACATAACCGAGCCACCTCCATGTTTCACTGTAGGTATGGTGTTCTTTTCTTTGAAAGCTTCATTTTTTCGTCTGTGAACATAGAGCTGATGTGACTTGCCAAAAAGCTCCAGTTTTGACTCATTTGTCCAAAGGACATTCTCCCAGAAGGATTGTGGCTTGTCAATATGCATTTTAGCAAATTCCAGTCTGGCTTTTTTTATGTTTTTCTTTCAAAAGTGGAGTCCTCCTGGGTCTTCTTCCATGGAGCCCACTTTCGCTCAAAAAGCGACGGATGGTGCAATCAGAAACTGACGTACCTTCACCTTGGAGTTCAGCTTGTATCTCTTTGGCAGTTATCCTTGGTTCTTTTTCTACCATTCGCACTATCCTTCTGTTCAATCTGGGGTCGATTTTCCTCTTGCGGCCGCGCCCAGGGAGGTTGGCTACAGTTCCATAGAATAAAGTTAACATACACAAGTACCTACTGATATATAGCTGTTCTATCACATTATCATACAAAATTACAAAGCTTTACAAATCATTAAATTAATGCAATTCAGTAAAACTTTAACACTTACAGTTAAGGTAATGAAATACTGTAATTAAATGTACCATAACCAAGATTTAGAAAATCATCAAAGAATACAATTCAGTCAAATGTTTCTATACTTTGATACTTGCTGTTAAGGCATTGTAATAACATGCAATTGAAATGAATAAAATAAAAGATCTGCTCAATAACATAGACAGGATCTCCAGCGCTTACTGACAAAATATAAGAGAAACCAAGAACAAGGCTTAATTTGCTTAACTGCAACAGTTTAAAGCACACAATGTTCCATCTAAAGTTTTGCTGGTCTGAATAATTCTGTAACTTTCATTTGCCTCAGTCTGCTGGTGCTTTTTATGGCAGCTAAATCTCGTAGCCGTTGTAGCAGCAGAAGCTGTCTGCGTAATACACCACACGTAGTTCATCACGTGATTACAGGTGCGCTCGGTTGATTAGACAGTATGGTTGATCAAAGATCGACTACTGTGTGTGTGTGTGTGTGTGTGTGTGTGTGTGTGTGTCTATATATATATATATATATATATATATATATATATATATATAAATACCTATCATTTCTTTTTCACTTTTAAATTTTGAGGAGGCACTGCCTCCCTTGCCTCCTCTAAGGATCCCCCTCTGGTGTGTATATATGTTAGTGCTGGGACAAACATTGGATTTTCACGTTCGGATATTCGTTGAAGATTTACATATTCGTTTGGATATTCGTTATTTTTCAAAACGTTGTTAAAGCCATTATATGTATCACTGTATTAAAGATGAAAAATATCCCAGAGGTAAGAAAGGCCTTATTTACCCTTGTCAATTAACTACAAAACAAAGAATGCAATACAGTAGGTACAGTTTTAAAAAATAATCCCTGCCATTGTTGTGTCTTCGCAATAACCACAGAAACATTTTCATAAACGTTTTCATAATAACATTACATTTATTTTTATGTATACATTACACTTAACAAAGACTAGGATCTCATCATGAAAGAAAATTAAACGCTGATTACGAGTCATTTCTTTTGCAAGTTGGAGTAATGTACCCGACCTGTAACATATTGTAGACAGAAACAGACCCAGAATGACTTGCTTCCTAAATCTGAAGCAGCACCGGTGGCAACTTCGCAAGTATACACACACGCACGCATGCACGCACGCACGCACGCACGCACGCACCCACACCCACACCCACACCCACACTTTAGCTCAAAGAGCCAGGTGCCCAACGTTTCGATATGTTGCGCATATCATTCTCAAAGGAGCATTGTGTGTGTGTGTGTGTGTGTGTGTGTGTGTGTGTGTGTATATATATATATATATATATATATATATATATATATATATATATATATATATATATATATATATATATATTATATATATAAATATACTGTATATATAGTATGTTTATCCAACATTGGGAAAGTTAATTAAAATATGACACCTGAAGCAGGCCTAATTTGTAATAAAATAAGAAAAGATAGGTAATTGATATAAACTCTCTATATGTTTACATTCAGGTTCCCTCCTGAGTTCCTTGACACCCACTTTAGCACATCGCTCGCTGAAGCAAGTTCCCTGCAGGCTTAATCGTTTATTTCCAAATGCATTAAGGAGCAGTACGAGACAACTTACTGTGACTTTCTCCCACGCAGTCCTCACCACCCCCTCATTCTCAACCAGACTTTAAGCAACTGGACTTGAATTCCAAATAAAAATGTGCTGCAGTGTATGCTCAGTTTTCCTGTCACACAGTGCTTGTACATGTTTGCTCCTTTTAGCTGCCTGTATCCTAAGAATTTGTGTTGCTGTAGATATTGTCTGGAAAAAAAAATCCAGAGTCAGAGTCAATACATCTACAGACAGGATAAACACTGCCTTTTGTTGTTCCAAGCTGATAAATGATTTTCAAATCTAAATAAAAATGATAGAATTAAGCTTATATTTGATCAGGTAACCACACAAAGTAATGTATGATGTTGTAGTAGGCAAGCCCTTCTTTTCCAGGTATTGACATTTTTTTATTTCTTTACTTTCCATGTAATTCATGAGGTTTTGGGGCATGGTCAGATCCTTTGACTATTGTGGTTAGGTGATTTATGTGTGCCTTTATCAGCCTTAAAAGCAGAGCTTTTACCTTTATTCTTTTCTGTCAGGGCTTCTGCAAATCAAATGTTTCACAAGCATTGAGTAGCATTTAGCTATTAAAGTGCTATCTTTAAGCACAGGCTGTTAATTAATACTGCTCTTCGTTTCTTTGTGTGAAGTTTAAATAGAAGCAGGGTCACAAGAACTGCCAGTCAGGGAAACCAACAGCGGAGGAGTCCTCATTGTACAGTCTCCTTGTTGTTTTTTTTTTTTTTTTGTCTACAGAAAATAGTATTAACATATTAATGTACAGAACAAATTAAATATGTTGCATAATATCCTCGTAAATATTGACTCTCAAATTACCTTATATATAATTACCATATAGCCTATATATATATATATATATATATATATATATATATATATATATATATATATATATATATATATATATATATATATTACTGAAGGTATTGTAATGTTGGAATGTATTTTCTATTGTTCTGGCCAGGTTACAGTATTTGCACTGTTCAGATTATTTTATTAATGTTATTAGTGTAGAATAATAGTTTGCAGCGATCCTGAATTTCTAAAAGAGCACTCTGTCGAAACCGACATGTTTAATTTGTTTTTGTATTGTTGTTTGTAGCAGGAAAACTACTAGAGTGTATTTTGAGAAGTGAAAGCATGTTTAGCACGCAGGATGAACTTTTGTGATACTGGAACTCATTTTGACAGTGGATACACGTAAAGTAACCCTCTTTCTATCCAATGAACTGTTAGAACGTTTACAAAAAATAAACTTTCCATTCACAAGCCATTCAGCTTGAGTGCTTTGCTACATAATGCGGTTCCGTGACAAATGTTACATTCAGTCCTGACATGCACTAAAACGGTGCAGCAGGAAATTACTTACGGAATGCTAAGAGGGACAAAACAGTAGTGCTATTAACATGCGTTAACAACATTAAGCTCGCAAAAAATGTAATAACTGCAATTAATTGACAGCCCTTTGTATATATCTGTGTATATATATATATATATATATGGCTGTTCTTAAGACTCCCTCTTTATCACAATTGGAAATAAAACGCTTTACGCTGTGTTTCATTACAAGTGAAGAGTTTCAGCTAACAGTAATGATGCATAACATACAGTACTTGCATAACAGTAAAAGCTCACTCACAAACTTGAACAGCCACTACAGCATTTGCAAAACGACAATAAACCTTCAGGCACACAATTTAACAGTAAGTACAGTACTTGCATTACGGCCCACAGTCTTCTTTCCCGTTGCTACCTTTCACTGTATTTAATGTATTATGCATTTTTCACCTATTCATGTGTTATGCATTGTTGTTGTTTTTTTGTGTGGTGTGTTTTTTTTTTTTTTGGTTTGTGATGGTGATGGTGGTCCACTATGAAAGGCGCTATATAAAATAAAGATTTGATTGATTGATAACACTGCCTTACATCAGCTGTGACAGAAAGAGACACTTATTGCAAAGCAGGAGTTTTTGTTTGTTTGTTTGTTTGTTTGTTTGTTTTTTCTGCACACGCTTCCCACCCCTCTGTTACCAGGGAAAGTCAGGAAGCAATTGGCACAACGCACAAACATACTAGATGCTGATAAAAGCCTGGTGTATTAATACAAAAATAAATTAAAAAAAAAAAAAAAGAAAACGTCAAGAAATAAAGACAAATGTATTATCTTTGATTAATTGACAACCCTAATTATATATATATATATATATATATATATATATATATATATATATATATATATATACACACACACATACAGTGTATATATATACACATACATATATATACATATACACACACATACAGTGTGTATATGTATATATATACACACACTGTATGTGTGTGTATATGTATGTATGTATGTGTGTGTATATATATATATAATATATACATATACACTGTATGTGTGTGTGTATATGTGTGTGTGTGTGTGTGTGTGTGTGTGTATATATATATATATATATATATATATATATATATACACTGTATGTGTGTGTGTATATGTGTGTGTGTGTGTGTGTGTGTGTATATATATATATATATATATATATATATATATATAAAAAATTATATATTTTGTAGCAAAGCACTCTCTGGCCCGCAATGAAAGGAGCACCTGCCACTTGATTTACAGCATTTACAGCAGATGTCCCCAACGCGGTTTGATGATGTTAAGCAGCATTCAGGCAGACAGGAGAGGACTACGTAGGAAGTCTCATAATATAGGAATATATTTTTGCATGTACATGAAAGTTTTAATTTATTGAATTGAGTGTTATTGTCACTGGCAACAGGAATACATGCTAATGCCATAGGTTAATGTTTACAATTCCAAAGTTGGGATTTTGTCAAAGAAATTTGTACTAAAAGTCACAGAGCAGATACGGTAAATTTGTTCAAAATCACGGAGGAAGGGGGAAATGTTGTGTCACTGTTTTTCTTCTTTTTTTTTAATACATTATAGTAGGCCTATATCTACATAACAATACAAACAGTCTGTCTATATAATTAGGAAACAAGTAAAATTAATCAATTTTTTTATTATTTATTATTGGTTTTCACAACATGAAGTTAAAGTTTTAATCCTGTAAATCGGTAAAATTTAGGCTATACGCTGTGCAAAACTGCACAGCGTATACAACTATAAACAAAAATGTTCGTTTTTACATAACGTTTTATACAAGTCAACAAGCAAAAACTAGGTTTTCATACCTTTAAAAAAAAAATAACGTTTAAAGTTCAAAAAGACTGCCTGTTTGTGTGGATCTGTTGCTTCTACTGTGGTACAGTTTGCAGTTATTTTACATTTTTGTTTGTTTACATATTATTCTGATACAACAGGTATGTTCGTCTTTCGCCGGTCATACCGAAGTACATTTTTGTGTGCAGAAAATGATCTTTCTGCGTCAACACTATTTACTGGTACTGTCAAACACCTGACGGCAATTTGAACAAGAACTGGGAATCTCGTATCCATGTTTTTTTTCCAGAACTGGTAAACTTCAAATTTCATTTCACTGACAATTTTGTACAAGCACGGTATTCACACTGTGTTACACAGTTGTCTTCAAACAGTGGAATGGCGTCAAACACTTACGGTATCTTTCTCAGCTATGCTGAGATATGAGGTCAAAGACCGGACCGGCACTGAAAAATGCAGCTGCAAGTCAGGCAGTAGAGTAGCACCTGTATGTATATTTCAGTTTTTTTCACCGCTGTCTAGTATTGAGTTAGTGTGAACGGCTACTGCAAAGTAAGGAAACACAGGTATTTCAACATCATTAGCACAACAGAATCAGAATCCCTGACCACCGGGACTTAACCCCAGCCTTAAGAATGACTGATGCAATGGTTTCCACGTGCATGCCAGTTCGTTAGATTGTGAACCGTGCTACGCAACCAATGACAGCAGCGGGAAAAAAAAACGAGAAGTGCAAAAAGAGTTTCGAACGTTTCAGCTGACAAAAAATATTTTGTGTTTTGAGGGCAAACCTCTCGGTCTAATGTTAAACGCTACTACGAAACAAAACACGCAGCATATGATCAATAGGTGGGTGAGCAGAGGAAAAGGTGGGGCGGAGTGTCTGCAAAGAATTAACAAGTCTGCAATCATTTTTTAAAAAATAATGACAATTTACACATTTTAAAGTTTAAGATACAATTGATTATTGTTGAGGGCCGGGGGGTATAGCATTGTTTATTTGCGATAACTCAAGTTATTTGACTTGACATGTAGAATACCCATCGCCTCAATGGTAATCGATTTGTAGAGTGAAGGAGTCTAAAAAACACTGTTTGTTTTAGTCCACTCCACTTACCGTGCCCGCAGATGGTAATCATATTATTCAGAATTTATTGAATCGTTTTTTGTAGTCACTGACAGCAAGAATAAATGTTAATTATTTAATTTTACAGTTTATTGAATTGGCTGTTACTGGCATTGTTAATAAATGCCAAGATTTTTTTTTTTGTATGTATTAAATTGACTGTTATCAACAATAGTAGTATAGTAAATGATTTGATAATTTTAATTTATTGAATTGAGTGTTATTGTCACTGGCAACAGGAATACATGCTAATGCCATGGGTTAATGTTTACAATGCAGCGTTACCCATCACACATCACTCATATTTATTTTTCAAGTTATGTTAGTTAATGAACTCCCCAGTAATGTTGTTGAAGCTGACACCCTGGGATCCTTCAAGAAGCTGCTTGATGAGATTCGGGGATCAATAAGCTACTAACAACCAAACGAGCAAGATGGGCCGAATGGCCTCCTCTCGTTTGTAAATGTTTTTATGTTCTTAAACAAAAAAAAAAAGAAGAAATCAGACTTCAGGATACTTGCCTTTCTAATGTAATGTCCATGTGTGTTGCAGAATTAGGCAAGATACTGAATCTGATGAGATTTGCTCCGAATGGTGCTTCAGCTATTGTGGATTTGCCCTAATGTTTGCATTATGTACTTTTTTAATACACCTTTCGCACTGAACTTGATGGTATCCAAAGTACAATCTATATATTTTTTTCTGAAATGACATCTGAAAACATTTTTAGGTTTAAAAAAAAAACATTTTAAATACTATTTGGTACTGGTTTTGCGTTTGAGCGAACACAGATGAACTCCTGACCACACTGTGACTACTCTCTATTTTCAAATATACCTGTTATGCTTGTAAACCTAAAATTACTAAAAATGAGAAATAACCACTGAACCGCCATAGAGTAATCTGTCTAGTGCAACAGCAGATGATGATGGATTGCCGTATAATGGAGCTGTCAGATCTGTTTTACTTGGCAAGATTTCTTCATTACCTTGTCATCTTTACTGAATGTCTCATCTTGACAAACATTTCATGGCCCCACAGCGGCGGCTTGCTATGTTACTTAATTCATTAAGAAAATGGTTGCTGTCAAAGCAGATACTTGACAGACTTTTCTAAGAAATGTGTTCTTTAGTATGTCTTTACTGTCGTGTAATGTTGCTTTTTTTAATATGAGGTGTTCATCTCCATCATGTGCATGTGTTAAATATTGAATACTTGAATAATGAATTGGCAATTATTGAATAAATTAACCAACTCTTAAAAAATAAAATCGGATGTTATCTTTGATCCAAAAGCACTGACCAGAAAGGTATTATTTAAGTAAATAAACAATTGTGGTTTAGCATGAAGACAGTTCTCATACCAATTAGCATCACGTACACTATATCTGTGGGACATTACAGATTCTGTTGCAACAGAATGTAATGTTAGGTCAGGTGTGCTTACTAATGACGCAAGAATGTTGATACAGTCATTTTCCCAGTGCTGTGTGACGTGCGATCATCCTGCAGTAAATAAGTCGGTAAAAAAGCGGTGTTTGGATTTTTTTAATTTTTTTTTATTTCTGAAGACAACAATAGGATAGCGAGTTGTGTGCAGCAGAACAGACTTGATACTACATTAAATCCAATGATGAACTGTTAGGTAGAATATTATTCTGATGCTTTAAAAAAATAGGTTGAATCCTAAATAACATTGATGGTTTAAGTTCTGTGGACTTAGTCAGTGTTTTAATATAAATTCTACTCGGAAGCCAACTTGGAATTTTGGAGCCTCTTGGAATGAACATGCTATTCTGACATCATCTTAACATCATCCTCAGAATTCACTGCACTGTCTATTACTTTTCTTTCTACACAGCTGAAGAAGGGCTTTTGCTCAAAATGTCCTGAAATTAAATGTGTTTTTTTTTTTATCTTTTAAACTTTGTGTGTACATCTTTTAAAAAACATTTGCTTTCATATATATATATATATATATATATATATATATATATATATATATATATATATATATATATATATATATATATATATATATAGTACTGTGCAAAAGTTTTAGGCAGGTGTGAAAAAATGCTGTAAAATGCTTTCAAAAATAGACATGTTAATAGATTATATTTATCAATTAAACTAAATGCAAAGTGAGTGAACAGAAGAAAAATCTAAATCAAATCCATATTTGGTGTGACCACCCTTTGCCTTCAAAACAGCATCAATTCTTCTAGGTACACTTGCACAAAGTCAGGGATTTTGTAGGCATATAGTCAGGTGTATGATTAAACAATTATACCAAACAGGTGCTAATGATCATCAATTCAATATGTAGGTTGAAACACAATCATTAACTGAAACAGAAACAGCTGTGTAGGAGGAATAAAACTGGGTGAGGAACAGCCATACTCAGCTAACAAGGTGAGGTTGCTGAAGACATTTTACTGTCAAAAGTCATACACCATGGCAAGACTGAGCACAGCAACAAGACACAAGGTAGTTATACTGCATCAGCAAGGTCTCTCCCAGGCAGAAATTTCAAGGCAGACAGGGATTTCCAGATGTGCTGTCCAAGCTCTTTTGAAGAAGCACAAAGAAACGGGCAACGTTGAGGACCGTAGACGCAGTGGTCGGCCAAGGAAACTTACTGCAGCAGATGAAAGACACATCATGCTTACTTCCCTTCGCAATCGGAAGATGTCCAACAGTGCCATCAGCTCAGAATTGGCAGAAAACAGTGGGACCCTGGTATACCCATCTACTGTCCGGAGAAGTCTGGTCAGAAGTGGCCTTCATGGAAGACTTGCGGCCAAAAAGCCATACCTCCGACGTGGAAACAAGGCCAAGTGACTCAAGTATGCACGAAAGCACAGGAACTGGGGTGCAGAAAAATGGCAGCAGGTGCTCTGGACGGATGAGTCAAAATTTGAAATATTTGGCTGTAGCAGAAGGCAGTTTGTTTGTCGAAGGGCTGGAGAGCGGTACACGAATGAGTGTCTGCAGGCAACAGTGAAGCATGGTGGAGGTTCCTTGCAAGTTTGGGGCTGCATTTCTGCAAATGGAGTTGGGGATTTGCTCAGAATTAATGGTCTCCTCAATGCTGAGAAGTACAGGCAGATACTTATCCATCATGCAATACCATCAGGGAGGCATCTGATTGGCCCCAAATTTATTCTGCAGCATGACAACGACCCCAAACATACAGCGAAAGTCATTAAGAACTATCTTCAGCGTAAAGAAGAACAAGGAGTCCTGGAAGTGATGGTATGACCCCCACAGAGCCCTGATCTCAACATCATCGAGTCTGTCTGGGATTACATGAAGAGAGAGAAGCAACTGAGGCTGCCTAAATCCACAGAAGAACTGTGGTTAGTTCTCCAAGATGTTTGGGCCAACCTACCTGCCGAGTTCCTTCAAAAACTGTGTGCAAGTGTACCTAGAAGAATTGATGCTGTTTTGAAGGCAAAGGGTGGTCACACCAAATATTGATTTGATGTAGATTTTTCTTCTGTTCACTCACTTTGCATTTTGTTAATTGATAAATATAAACTATTAACATGTCTATTTTTGAAAGCATTCTTACTTTACAGCATTTTTTCACACCTGCCTAAAACTTTTGCACAGTACTGTGTGTATATATATATATATATATATATATATATATATATATATATATATATATATTTTTGCTCTTCTGTTGATTTTGCACATTTGATTCTCTGTTGCCGAAACTAACTGTCCTAAATATACATAGTTATTGACTTCTTCAAGCTTGATCCCATTGACTTCAATTGCCTGTGGAATGGTATATTTATTGAACATGACTTGAGTCTTCTTCAGGTTCATTTTCAAGCCCACTTTGAAGCTAACTTTGAAGCTAGAGTAGTTCTTGTGTTTTTGTTTGTAATTCTCCGGGCATGTTGTAAATATGAGGATGTCATCAACAAATCGTAGGTGATTCCGGTAGGCTCCATTGATCTTCAGCCCCTTATTTTCCCAATCCAATGTTTTGAAAATGTCTTCTAGGGTGTCCGTGAAGAGCTTTGGGGAAATTGTATCTCCTTGATGAACTCCTTTTTTAATCTTGATTTTGTTGCTGTTTTTATGGAGTCTTACTGTGGATGTTGCATTCTTGTATATGGTGCTGATCAAGTCTCTGTATGTTTTCTCAATTCCTTGTTTTTTCAGAAAGCTTAATGGGTGATTCTCACCAAATCTTGTCTGTTTGTGTTTTTTGTGTGCAAAAATGAAAAATGCTTTTTCCATCAACAATTTATGTTAAATGCTTTGAACAAAGTCTCAAGTATATTATGCAAGTACATTTTATAATTCAAATACTTGAATTTTGTATTTTTAACATTTCATGTGATTAAGCAAAACATAATCTCATCACCGTAACCAATTCATTTTTACATTAAAAACATATAATTATATATTTCTGGCAATTTTGTGATAATTACTTATAACAAGTTATTTTCTTAAACATATCAATAATTATTTATGTATTTTTAAATAAATATAAAAAATATCAACACTTTTCTATCATTACAGAAAATTGACACATTTATCAAATGTCTTCTTTTGTTTTACTTACTTGTTTAATTATGGCTATTAAAATACACATACATATCTTGTGTAAACAGAGTCAAAAGCTTTTTCATAGTTGATGAATCCCAAACAAAGTGGTAGCTCGTACTCGCTGGTTTGAATCACTTGCTGTACAACTTGAAGATGATCCATTGTGCTAAATCCACTCCTGAATCCTGCTTGCTCATTTGATTGTGCCTTGTCAAATTTATCTTGAAGTCTGTTGGTGAGTATCTTGGTACACTTGTTGTAGATTATAGGAAGTAAGCTAATAGGTCTGTAGTTCTTGAGGTCTTCTTTATCTCCTTTCTTATGTAAAAATATCACCAATGTGTTGTTCCAGTCGTGTGTCATTTTCTTTCACTTAATGCAATCTGTAAAAATACGCAACCATATTTTTGTGAATTCTTGTCACAAAGACGGCCGGAGTGGGTGGTGTCAGACCAGAGCCAGGAAATAAACAGACAGAGATTTGGGGTTTGGTGAAGCTGAGCGAATGCTTTCGCTCAGCATTTAATAACAGAACAGAAAATAAAAGGTTTTAAACACAAAAACACGGGACACGGCACTTGCGCCAAAATAAAAGGACAAACAAAACGTACTAACACACAAACGGTGGATGCACAGACAAACAAACAAACACGGTGAGTGAAAACAGTATTTTTACGTTACGTTACGTTATTTTACTTTTTCTTCTCCTCCTCTCTCCCGTTCTCCACTCACCGAACACCCAACCCCGAGTGAATGCTACGTGTCTCTATATAAACTGTTGTGCTGGGATTCAATTACTAATTAATTATTCACTTGAATCCCAGCACGTGAATTAATTCTGTGCAACCCCGTGCTTACATATTACATTTAACCAGCACGTGAAGTGATTTGTGCTCTCCTCGTGCCTAAATACAAATCTACACTTTTTAAATACACGTGAAACACAGACCCGTTTATATCCCGTGTACCAATCTATACACCAACATTAACACACGCAACACGCAACACACAACACATAATATGCACACAGGGGCGGGGCACATTGCCACAGTTCTTCACCTACTTCTTTCACGATGTCAATCATTGCCATCTTCTCCGGGCGCCTTTCCAGTATTCATATGTTTGATAGCATGTTTCACATCTTCCGGTAGATTGTCTGGAACTTCTTCATCAGGTTGTATTTTTTCCGTCTCGTCTTCGTCATCTGCTACGTTGCTCTTTTCATCAAGATGCTACATTAAAAAATACATTGATGCTACTTTACAAAGGCTGGAGTGCCTTTGGAAGATTAAGCATGGTTGTGAAAGGGAAACTACCCTTATGCCTCAAGAGGAAAGTCTTTGACCAGTGCGTGCTGCCAGTGCTAACTTACAGATATGAAACCTGGACCCTCAATGCAAAAATGACTCAACGGAGTATGGAAAGATGCATGCTGGGAATAACAAGAAAGGAAAGACTGGATAAGAGTGCAAACAAAAGTATGCAATGTTATTATAAGAGCGAAAAAACTGAAATGGCAGTGGGCCGGACATGTAGCAAGAAGCTACAGACCATTGCTGGACCAAGGAGATACTAGACTGGATCCCAAGAGATATAAAGCGACCAAGAAGTAGACATCCAGGAAGATGGCAAGATGAAATTAGGAAACACGCCGGAGAAACATGGATGAGGGACACAGCAGACAGGCTTTTTGTGGAAGAATCTTGGGGAGGCCTTCATCCAGCAGTGAATTGAAAAAGGCTGAAGATGATGATTATGATGATGTATAATATAAAGTTATTGATGGGCAACAATATAAAAATTGTATATCGATATCGTGCACGCATTTCGATATCGGTCTTCCAAAAAAATATAATAACAATTGCAATATCAAACGTGTACATATATAGACATTAAGGGATATTTACATATGAAAAGCAATAACTTACTTTAAATTAGTGGTGCTTTACTTCACAATATCAGTGGAGAAAAACAAGGTCTTCTTATATTGTTTTACTATTCAATCATCACCCACCTCAAAACCGAAATATTCCTATACTTCACTGCGCAGACTTCAGGGTTGTTCATTTTCTAGCCAGTGCGGAAGTAATTGAATCTTCAGCTGCTCTGCGTATAAATGCTGACTCACAACACCTCTGAAAGTATTAAGTTCAGTGTCATGCTGAATTTTGCATGTGTTTTGATGTTTTAAAAGTACATCTCATTTATAATACCGAAAGTTCACATTTTAAAAATACATTTAATAATAGCGTAAGTAATAACACAGACACAATGCAATTAACCGCTGACACATGTTCATATTCCAAATAATGCCAATAGTGCTTAATGCAGCATGCAAATAGCGTTTGGTACCTAAACACCAATCAATGGAATAAAATGGTTAAATAATACTTTAGTGTGTGGTGTTTGCCTATGAGACTCACAATGATAGGCATGTATAGGGTTTGTTGTATTTTAATATAAAATAAACTTGATTACACTGCATTTGTCTCTACAAGCGTACGCAAATCAAAATATCATTCTGTCTCGGGCATATATCATCCTAAATCCTTAAATCACCCCGAACTTCAGGACGACAGCTGGAATGTGTGAAGGTGCTTTTCCGTGCAGCATCAGAGACACAGCAGGAACCATTTGTGTGCACTGCCATGCTTGTGTATTGAAAGCGTTGAAGCTATTATGTTAGAAATGTTGTTCTTGTTCCATGGAGCAACTTAACCGCTGCTTAATAAAAAAGGATACAAAAAATAACAATAGCACAGTAAGGGGCATATTAAAGACAATTTGAAAGGGAAGGTTATCCCAGAGTACCAGAAAAATTGAATAACACAGAGATCACTGGCAACTAAAATCACAGCATGTGGATCTTAGGTTTCCTGTAATGGGTAATTTTTAGACGGCTGAAATCATATTTGATACTGTTATACTTGCTGTAGGTTTAACAGATGTCTCTGTTTAACATAGCTGCTTAGGTAACTTGGAACTTCTTTTAAAATAAATTAAAAACAAATTAATTTGTCTTTTTCATTCATTATGAATTAAATCAAAATAATAATAAATCTACACACAGAGATGGCTTATGAAAGCTTGGTAACATCTGGGTATCTGACAAGGAACATCATCTTTCCTTGTATTATTTTTTTTAATGGCAAAAGGTTATTCGGAATATATAGAGAGCAAGACAAGCCAAGAAGCCCTGCATTAAAAGTTCTGAATGTTTCTTATTGTATAAAGATCTTGTGCCATTTGGGTGGGAGAACCATGAAGTGAAGCTGAGTGGTTCTTGCTGCTCAATCTGTGTGAAATAACCTCTCTTAATGAGACACCGTATTGATTTCTTATATGTGATTTGTAATACAGCAAATAATGTACCATAGTCTTTAGAGTATAACATTCAACCCTTGCATTGTGCACATCACTGCACAGTTTCATTTACACATTTGCTCCTCTTTATATGCCAAAAGCAAATGGGGTAAAGCTTAGAATAATACTTAATGTAGTAGTAATACTATATTATCAATTAAGCATAAGCTGTAAATGTGTTATGAAGTCAGACAATCCCAATTTAAAAAGTTTGGTTTTAGTTGTATTTTTTGTCAGACACAAATAAACTTTTAAGTATTCATGTTTCTGACTTATGATACACATGTATACTGCATGCCTCGAATAGCCTATAACATGCATTCTAGTGGGGTAACCAGACCATAAAGGATTGAACTACATTAGTACAACTTAAAAATCAAAAAATCAAATGTGCAGTGTCTCTGTCAATTAAAAGTAAAAGTAGCTGTTTTTATGAGTAGCAGTACAATATGCTTTTTTTCTGTACAACAGAACTGATTTTAAAAAGGAAAAAAAAGAAAGCAGCATAACTGGTTAAAAAATAGCAAGGACAGTGTTACAAGCACAGCATAGACTTTGAAAATAAATAATCTTGTTGCTGTAGTACTCTTTTGAGAACATGTGGGAGTATTTACCTGTCTAACTAAATGGAATCTGAAGCAGTTTCATTTTAAAGCCGTCTCTGCATGAATGGGATTTTTTTTCTTCTTTACATTCAAATTAAATTAGTACTTGATGTCTCTTGGCTGGGAAAGTTGGTTATTCTTGACTTTGTTTTGTCATTTTAGTGTCAGCTGCTTGTTAGCCTGAAAGTGCTATTAAAGGTAAGGCTGCAAGTTTACACAGAGGGTTAAATTCTTCTGAAAGTGGTGGTTGGAGTTTTGAGCGATTTATAGTCATTTTCAGAACAGCTGATCTGTGGTGTTGTCAACCACTACACGTACACAGTTGAGGATTAACTTGCACCAGGGTACAGGAGTTCCAAGAAAATTATGAACTCTTGTCAGGAATAGAAAGCACACACACACCACTGCTGACCTGTGTTCAAAAGAACAAGTATTATGGCTTGGTATCAGTTTTGTGAAATTCAGGAATAACCGTATTGGGGAATATAATTTTTTAAAAGTTCAGATTCCAAAATATGGTGTGTAGCTTGCTTACAAAACTGGAAATTAACCACAGTCTTATGAAGTTCATTAACTAACAAAATTTAAGTAACTTGAGGTTACACAAAGTAAGAAACCAAGAAGACAAGAAACTGCATTTGCATTTTATAATGGAACCTTTATCTTGTTTCTCATGAGGAAAAAACAACCTTGTTAGTATTACCACCTTTACAGTTACATTTCCCAGTAATAGAGCCAGTAGTTCATATGTTTTGGCAAATATGCTGGCCAGCTCCAACACAATTGCAACACTTCATGTCTTAGAAACCATTTGAGAAACCCTCTAGTGTGTGTTATCTGTGTATAGAAATGTGCCTTTGTTGTTTAAAATTGTTGAGATATGTGTTCAGGTTGTTAAAAGATTAATTAATTTGATTTAAAAGAATTTCTTTGTGTTATAAGATTGCATGCTGTTTTTTAGAGGACATTTTCTTTTTTTTTTAAAAAAAAGGGGGGGTGGTTCCTTTCTGGTTTAGGGATGCTTGGAGACTAAAATGTCTTTGAGTGAAGCCATATAAGCCTTATAAGCAATTAAATACCATTTCCCAATGTTTCCCTTGCATATAACACTTACATTTACTGTTTCTTTGTGCTGATTATTCTGTTTCAGTAGCGCTGCTAAAGGTGGGAGCTCCCCGAGACTAATGCCCTGGGAGTTCTACTGCAGTGCAATACTTGGATCTCTGCTGATTGGATGATACTGGTTAACACACGTCAGCTTCATAATCTGATCAGATTAAGGAGACAGAACCACCAGGAACAATACTGGCAATACTCTTTTAAAGCACAAATGCATTGGCCTCAGTAGAAATTCATAGTAATTCAGATTGATTGGTTCATGTGTTTGGGGCTCTGTCATCTAGTATTATTGTTACATTTGTTCTTACGATGGAATGTTGTTTTATAGTTCAAGATGAGCGGCTAAGACAATGTGCTGATTAGCCAGTAAAGTAAACCAGTGGAAAATACAGTCTTTTATGCACTGGCCTTGTCTTTTGGTATTTGACACTTGGTCCTATATATCACCCGTTCTGCAGCTAATTGGCTTAGAAATTCTCAGAATACAAACAAAACAAATAAACTCACCCATTTTAAGGGGAGGGGGTTAAATGTCAACCCTATTACTATTTTGTTTGCTTAGCTATTTGTTAATAGATGCTTAACTTCTACAAACAGACTGCACAACAAGCTACATTCAATGATGTATGTAAAACCTTGAAGCACCAAATAATAATATTTAACAAATACTTTGAATCCATGCTTAAGAAATATAATAGCAAACATAATAAAAATGGCTGTTTGAAATGATTTATATCATGGTTTTGTATAATTTAGATTAAAATTTGTTTACATCAGTACAGTAAATGCTTGACGAAGGAAGCCACAAACCAACTGATTTTGTAACTAGGCATCCCTCTTACATGCATAGAGTTGTATGGGTAGTTCCCTTTTTTTCTCTCTCTCTCTATTAGGCTGAAGCAAGTGCTTTCTCTACCTCTTTTTTGCATCAGTGTTTACTACAGGTAGTTACATGTGTACAGTATGTAGCTAATACATTTGCCTAGAAGGAAGTGAAAGAGTTCCCTGGCTGCAAACCAAAAGGGTTTTTGCCAAGTCAATTCCTGCCAGCTTTTCTCCCCTTTTGGCTTTATCGCTTACAGTCAGTCTGATCAGAAAAATGTTCCTCTAACACCTGTATTATTTTTTTTTCTTTATTGAATATGGACACCAAGGGGCCCTTTTTAATTTGGAATAAATCACTGAGGAATGTAAGAAAAAACATCTTTCGATAGGTTTCAAGTTACATTTTTCTTGTCTGGTACATATACTATAAATATACAAATTTTAAAAAGCCAATTTATAGTGTTGCAACTGTGTTTGTTTAAAAAAAAAAAAAAAAAAAAAAAAAATGATCAGGTTTGCGTATTTTGTGTAAATCCAAAAAGTACCTAATTGTATCGGCATAAACATATTACACTGGTTTCTTTGTTTTCTCTTTTCAAATTGTTATTTTGAGATTATTAAGTCCTAATCTTAAATATGTATAGTTCTACTTATTTTTGTGTTACTGATCACTTTTCTTACTAAATTGTGCACTTCTTTAAGTCTGGGCACAATATTCTTTACATGTCACATGATTAGGGAAAACTTAAGAAATTATGTAAAGTATACAAACATTTTGGCGAGTGGCTTCATCAGTGCACTAATATTGTGTTTTTAAGTTATGGACAAATTATGGATACTTTTATTAAAAGATATACACATTTACGCAATTCCCACCTACATGTTCTGACCTGACAGAGAGCTCGAGATTTTTTTTTGAAGTGTGCTCATTCACCTTTATTATAAGTGAATCCATTCGACAAGAGCCGTGCACTCACCACTTTAATATCTAGACTGTTTCTGCATAAATTACAAATGAAATTAGTCGACTGGAACAAGTCAGTCAGTCATGAGTCTACTTGAAAGCAGGAAGCCAATGAAGAGGCTCTGAAATGCTTTACTGCTTTGCTTGGGAAGACTTTTTAATGCCATACAGATCATGTGTACACTCATTTTTCATAGTGAGTGTAATTTTACAGAATTTTAACACCAATTAATGTACAAATGAGATTGACACAAGACTTCTTGTTGAAATGTTTGTTTCATTTTGTTACTTTTTTTTATTACTGTATATTTTGTGATGACTGATTTTAAAGTTCCCTTTCAGTTCGAAGACAACCACCAAAACATTACGTATGGGATATGCCTGCCTATTGGTAGGTATTTACCAGAGCTCGCGTTGCAGGCTGCTGCTTTCAATCTGTGGTATTTGAGTCGACTGCCTGTGCAGCCTTGATTTAAAGGCGTGAGTGTTGTTGTCTTTTCCAGCCTTCACTTGTGTGGGAGCACATCCTCCAACGGGGCTAGGCTTTGCCTTACCCCTGCTGTTGAGCGACTCTTCTGGCTGCTGTTAGCAGTTTAAATATATACAAAATATATATTTCTTGTTGACGAAATAGCTTGCTGGCACATCTGCAGTGTACACGTGGTACTCCCGCTTGCCTGTGTTGTGCTACAGCTTGAAAAACAAACAAACAAACAAAAAAAAACAGCAGGCCTTGTCCTCCACGGGGCTGCATTTTTTACTAGCCCAGCAGTAGAGTAGACCGTTTCGGCTGCCTCGGCCCACCCACTTTGTGCGTTGGGGCCTTCAAAAAAAACGAACAGCAGCAGCAGCAGTGTGTTTCCCACTATTATTGTTTATTGTACTCCGTCCACAGATTCGCCTTCTGTGGCTTCGGCCTGTGTGTCCCCTGGTATATGCCCGTGGTACTTCGGTGCTCGGTGCTTAGTGCACTCGGTGCACCTTGGTGCATACATTACCTCGGTGCGCACGGTGCTTAGTGCACTTGTTGCGCTCGGCGCATAGCACCCCAGTGCTCGGTTCCCTCGGTGCGCGTAGCCCAGGTCCACACCAGCTCCAGCCCCTGGGTCTCCCATGGGACCCCAGGCCGAGCCGGAGCCGCAGCCCTTGATGGTGGAGGAAGACACGCTATCCATAGCGGCCTTCTGGAGTGAGGAATCCTTCCCCACGGAGATGGAGGAAGGAGAGGAACCGGTTGCCTCGGAGATTAGTTTGCCACCGTTGTCCAGCTCCATGTCGGCATTGATGGGGCGCACTGTAAAGTTTTTGCAGTTCCCCTGGGCGACACTGGCAGAACCCCACCGGACACAGGCGGACGCAGGCAGTGACTCCCACAACGCAGCCCTTCCCACCGTTCCTTGATTTTATGGAGGAGGTGCGCTCCTCATGGGATCAAGGTGTGTTGAAGCAAGCAAGTCGTACGGCTTGCTTCATTGGAGGGTGCGGAGAAGCTGGGCCACGCATCTTCCCGGAGTGGCGAACTGGGCAGCGGACCTCCTGTCGAGGGAGGGTGCACATCCATCAGAGTGTCGCCTCTACCCATAGGTGGTGAAGCACATTTGGGAACGGTTTGGGAAGGCGCAGGTCGATCTCCTCACCTCGGAGGAGATGACAAATTGCCTCCTGTAGTATTCCCTCCACCGCTTGGGTGGTCCACTCGGTGTCGACGCCTAGCCCACGAGTGGCCCAGGATGTTCCTTTACGCATTCCCGCCAGTACCGTTGCTCCCGGCCTTCTTGGAGAAGGTCCGGTTAGAGAAAGCGACAGTTCTCGTAGTGGCCCCTCGGTGGCCCAGGAGAATCTGGTTCTTGACCCTATGCCAGCTCATACAAGGCCAGCCCCGGGAGATCCCGCTTCGCCTGGATCTCCTCAGTTAGACGAGAGGCACTCTGGCATCTGGAACCGGGCAGGTTCTAATTATGGGTCTGGTCCCTGAACGGGACTGCTGGACAGCCCTAGGGTAGTTGTGGGCAGACTCCACTAGGTCGCTGTTTGCCTGTAAGTGGAAGTATTTTCAGAATTGGTGTCTGACTAGCCTCACTGTCCGATATATGTACGGCGGCTAGCAGGGCTACGCTGCATACATTCTCCAGGTTCTACCACTTGAATGTGGTAGATTTATTCGTTGCTTTCAATAGGTACGAGGGTCCTTGAGGTTGCACGCTTGTACCGCTAACCTAGGGTTAAGCAGTTCTGACGTGTCCCTCTTATGCTTCTTCGTTCCTTCTCCCTCACAACGACTCTGGTATACATTTCCCATACGTAATGTTTCGGTGGTCGTCTTCGAATTAAAAGGGAACGTTGGGTTACTTACTGAAATCCTGGTTCCCTGAAAGAGAAGACGACCACCAACCACGAGGTCGCGTTTGTCGCGCTCACGTGTTCGATGCAAAAAGAGAAATGGCTTCCGTGGAATGATCATCCCAGGATGGGGCCTATCAGCAGCTCTGGTATAGAGAGCTCAGAAAATACCTACCAATAGGCAGGCATATCCCATATGTAATGTTTTCGTGGTAGTCTTCTCTTTCAGGAAACCAGGGTTACGGTAAGTAACCTAATGTTATGTGTAAATACCATATATAAATACATTGGTTATGCATTTAGCCTGCTATATGTATTACTTATTAGTCATATTTCATATTTGTACAGTGCAAAATCATCTTCAGCAATCTGACGTGGTTTGGATTTTTTGTGATTTGATTTTTTCTAGAATGAAGGTGCTGGATGCTGAAGTTCACTTTATGTATGCAAAGACACAAATGTGAGCCTCTCCACAAGCTCCAAGCCACCTTGCAGGAAGCACTCTCTTAGGAGTGAGTGAGCAGTCTGGTGTTTTTGTGTGACGTGAAACACATTTGACTAAGTCAGATTTAAACACAGACCTCCAGAGACAAAAGGCGAGTGTATTAACCGTACCATCTAGCCCAGTTTGATCGTTTTCTACAGCTTTTTTTTTTTGTCGTCTTTTATTCTTCACATCAAAAGCATTTTTACAGCTCAGATTCCTAGTGTTCTGCAGCCATTAAAACCTGCCCATGCTGCAATCTGTTAGCACACTCACCACATTGAAGCTCGCCAAACAATTCTTCTTGAAAGTGTTCACACACACACACAGACACACACAAGATCCGGAATCTTCCAGAATTGGGGTGATTTTAAGCACAAGAGAAAACCATGTTATCATTAACATGTTTGCAAATGTTATCAAAGACCGCCGGGATGTGGGAGAAAGTAAGAGACAAAGGGAGCCAGAGGGCCTGTACGTTTTCTGTAGCAGAAAGAGAGATTTGAAAACACATATTGTGTGTTTTGATAAATCTACATTACTGAACAGAGCCATTCTAGGAAAATGGTTAGTTTTGTTACATTGCTAAATCATCGATGTCAGACTAAGGGCAAGCCCACAATTTTAATGGTCTATTCTAATGTACGTAGACAGAGCATTATCATAAACATGTATTGTATAGCTGTTGTTGTGCATACAATGCATTCAATACATTCAGATGTTACACAAGTTTATTTTGTAGAATTTACTATATATTTTGCAACTGTTTCCTGTTGTGTAAACGTGTTGATCATTAAGTTAAACATTATTGTTCTACTCGAATAGCCTTTTTCAACTAACTGCATTTTGTTTACTCTGGGAGTGCTAAGGCTGCAGTACCTTTAAATAGATATCAAAGTACCTTTACTATTGCTAAATTTGACATTAAGCTGTTTTCTGCATGGAGAAAATAATTGGTTAGAACAAAGGGAGCACTCATTAACTGGATGGACAGACACTGTTCTCTAGGGACATTTTTGTAGAAAGTAATGGTGCCAACTGGTTTATCGGTTTTACTAGAGCTTCAATTGAACTGTTTGTATATTAAATACACATTTATTTTTGTACTTGTGCTGATTTGAAGAATGGTATTCAAATTGCCTGGACATACTTTTTTAATAACCAGATCTCTTAAGTGAATAGCCTTCTCTTCAATGGAAATACTTACATTGAGACAAGGAAATGTCAGTTGGGTTTCAAATATAATACCATTTTAATTTCTACTACGGCACAAGATTTGCAGAGGGCCACGTGGCTTAATTCAGCTGCCTCTTGATGTTGGCATGTACTGTACCAGCCTGTATCATTCCAATACCACAATTACAATTCTGACTTTGTTATGCCATGTTAATTGAAAGCACATTCCGGTGAAAAAATTGTTTTAATGGATTGTTGTCACAGTAAACTTAACAGATCGGAATCCTATATTAGTGATTTATCTTCACAGAAATACAAGGATTTTTTTTTTTTTTTTGTTACTGCAGATAAAATTGAAGAAGCACAAAAAGAACTTAATGAGCCAGAAGACGCTGAAAAAGGTAAAATCTAGAATACATTAATATGGTAGTTTTAATCCCTGGTTTAAAAAATGTTAGCTCAACAAGTCAGCTGCAGCATTTAGAGAGTTTTGCACAGAACTGATTTTGTAGTAATCTCCAATACCATTCACGTGCTGGAATTTGTAAGGCACTGATTATGCTTCTGTCTTTAAAGCCAGTGAGCAACCAACTGAAATCAACATAAATGTCATTTTATTTTATTTGGAGAAACCAGTTCTAATGTCCCATTGTTCTTTTACACTACATGTGTGCACTAGAACCTCACATGTGTATACCTAGACCACACTATTAGGGGTGTGTGCATGGGTATACTGTACATGAAGAACAATACAAACTGCACAGGGCACACCTTGGATCAAGCACATGAAGAAAAGTGAACACGCGGGTGTTTATATATACTGTATTAGTAAATATGGACTGGAGAGGAGGGCTACAGTGGAAAATTATTGACCCAAGGGGAAACCGCAGACAGAGGGCATTGCACCCTGGAGGTAACAATAGTCTTCCCGAGGGGCATTTCATTTTCCACTATGAGCTGAGTCTGCAGTACATATTTAATATATGAATCCGTCAAGAAAATAAGTGAGATAAGGTTGGATAGTAAGTACGGCTTTATATATATATTGTTTAAATATAGCTGATACAGCATAAGTACATAAATAAATATTGACATATATTTTGTTTAAATATAGCTGATACAGCATAAGTACATAAATAAATAACATAAATAAATAACAGAAAATGTTTCTGAAGTTCATACCGCATAGTTATCAAAGTTGTTTTGGCATACAGCTCTCCGTCTGGTTTGCTGACTGCTG